>NC_134353.1:816500487-816755487 GCF_048569485.1 Anomaloglossus baeobatrachus | reverse complement strand
AGTATATATATAGCCTGTGGACAAAGCCTGATGACCCAATGTGAACAGTCACCAAACGCCAAAATCTATACAGATGGAATACATCCCAAATTGGGGTGCATAGCAAGGTGGAGGTCAACCACCGACCAATTCAACAAAGAAACAACAAAGAGCCAGCACCAATGTGCACTAAGGCATCAAATATTCCAAACTGCATTATAAAAATTTTTTTTTTTGAGATTTTTGGCAAAAAATTGCAATTTCTTGAGCTGCTTCGCCACGTCACGGCAAATCTCATTTGAAGCAGTCCTACACTAAAATATTTTTATAAAATGTGCCATGCGGCCTCACATATAAATAGCAGAACTGCTCTCAGCAGCACTCACCTGGTCTATTGCAGTCCCGTACCCATGACTGAGTCATGGCTGTGGGCGGGACAGGTCCAAGCAAATGCTGCATGAAGTATATATATAGCCTGTGGACAAAGCCTGATGACCCAATGTGAACAGTCACCAAACGCCAAAAATCTCAAAATTTTTTTTAAAATAAGTACAGTTTGGAATGTTTGGTGCCGAGTGCACATTTGGTGCTGGCTTTTTGTTTTTTCTTCATTGAATTGGTCGGTGGTTGACCTCCACCTTGCTATGCACCCCAATTTGGGATGTATTCCATCTGTCTGGATTTTGGCGGTTGGTGACTGTTCACATTAAGTCATCAGGCTTTGTCCACAGGCTATTTACTTCATGCAGCATTTGCTTGGACCTGTCCCGCCCACAGCCATGACTCAGTCATGGGTACGGGATTGAAATAGACCAGGTGAGTGCTGCTAAGAGCAGTTCTACTATTCATATGTGAGGCCGTATGGCACATTTTATAAAAATATTTTAGTGTAGGGACTGCTTCAAATGAGATTTGCCGTGACGTGGCGAAGCAGCTCAAGAAATTGCAATTTTTTGCCAAAAATCTCAAAATTTTTTTAAAATAAGTACAGTTTGGAATGTTTGGTGCCGAGTGCACATTTGGAGCTGGCTTTTTGTTTTTTCTTCATTGAATTGGTCGGTGGTTGACCTCCACCTTGCTATGCACCCCAATTTGGGATGTATTCCATCTGTCTGGATTTTGGCGGTTGGTGACTGTTCACATTAAGTCATCAGGCTTTGTCCACAGGCTATTTACTTCATGCAGCATTTGCTTGGACCTGTCCCGCCCACAGCCATGACTCAGTCATGGGTACGGGATTGAAATAGACCAGGTGAGTGCTGCTAAGAGCAGTTCTACTATTCATATGTGAGGCCGTATGGCACATTTTATAAAAATATTTTAGTGTAGGACTGCTTCAAATGAGATTTGCCGTGACGTGGCGAAGCAGCTCAAGAAATTGCAATTTTTTGCCAAAAATCTCAAAAATTTTTTTAAAATAAGTACAGTTTGGAATGTTTGGTGCCGAGTGCACATTTGGTGCTGGCTTTTTGTTTTTTCTTCATTGAATTGGTCGGTGGTTGACCTCCACCTTGCTATGCACCCCAATTTGGGATGTATTCCATCTGTCTGGATTTTGGCGGTTGGTGACTGTTCACATTAAGTCATCAGGCTTTGTCCACAGGCTATTTACTTCATGCAGCATTTGCTTGGACCTGTCCCGCCCACAGCCATGACTCAGTCATGGGTACGGGATTGAAATAGACCAGGTGAGTGCTGCTAAGAGCAGTTCTACTATTCATATGTGAGGCCGTATGGCACATTTTATAAAAATATTTTAGTGTAGGACTGCTTCAAATGAGATTTGCCGTGACGTGGCGAAGCAGCTCAAGAAATTGCAATTTTTTGCCAAAAATCTCAAAAATTTTTTTAAAATAAGTACAGTTTGGAATGTTTGGTGCCGAGTGCACATTTGGTGCTGGCTTTTTGTTTTTTCTCTACTGTTACTCTGCCTGGGCGAAATCTCCCCGGGTTGATTACTGGCCATCTTTCTGTTTTGGGACTGAGCTACACATTATCCCATGATTGCATGGGTCTGACTAGGCTTCATTTGGCTCTGGTTCCATTTGGTTATATGTCCTTATATGATACCTTTGGGCAGTGCTATTAATTGCTATGTACATTGAATGTGAGCCATTTCCAGGCTCCAGCTGATTAGCCCCTTGTGTTATATAGAACCTGTGTTATCTACAACAACCGTATTGTTGTTGTTTATATATGTGACCTCCTACACGCATTATAATGCATATACGGAGTTGTTTAATGGGTATTTAGGTGGCTGCGGGCCTTTTTTTTTACTTCTGCAGCATATATTTAAACCGCATGTTTGTAAGCTTATTCTATTAGTATATATGTGGGTGCCAGGTTTGGTAGTTTATTCCCGTTTTAATTGTTTTTACTGTGTATAAGTGTACTAAATAAAGGTGTTGAATTGTATAATCAGGTTGTGTGGATATGTGCAATGTCTTTTTCTTCTGGTGTTGATCCATCGCCATCATGTCTGGACACTCAGGGGTCCCATTAGAGGGCACTGATCATGGTACCGAGTCTTAGCGCTTGGTAGAAGGGGGACCCCTGACTTATAACCCACACGAGCACTGATATGGCATAATTGGAGGGTAGTCCCACTCACCGATCAGCACCCAGCAATATGTTACCTTCATGTAGGCAAACTCCTTCATGGCAGCCAGTCGAGACAGATAGAGCCAGGACATCTTATGTCTGTGCTTGTGATAATCACGCTTGTTTTTAAGGTTACGAAAAGACGTCCTTCCGAGACGGTGAAGTTTCAATGCGAACTGCTGATCGTCCTCATTTGCAACAATATAGATGTCTGAATGAAGAAAAAACTAAATTCTCTTATTTTTTATAAGTCAATATATTACATTTAAAAAGGATATGGATGATGTGGTTGCATATATACAAACCTACCGGGATTCATGTACGATCTGCACGTATTGGGCTCAAGTCCTGTACCAACAACTAGGACAACTGTGTTATACCTGCAGATTGTGCATGTCCAGACCAATGTTTTCTATCACAATCACTGATGACCTGAATATACAGGACATCATGATGTGACAGATACAACAGCTGCTCTACTTTACAGCTTCGACATCTCAGTGTGGAGTCTTTTTTGCTCTGTAAACACAGTGGTGTGAACAGTGCACCCATTACATACACAGAGGCACAGCTGTTACCAAAATTATTCACCCCAAATGCAAATACGTTTATTAGCAAAATGTACAAACTTTCTGGCAAGTACAAAAAAGAGAATTTTGTTTACTTACCGTAAATTCTTTTTCTTATAGTTCCGACATGGGAGACCCAAACCATGGGTGTATAGCTTCTGCCTCCGGAGGACACACAAAGTACTACACTCAAACGTGTAGCTCCTCCCTCCGGGCTATATACACCCCCTGGATGACAATCTAACCAGTTCAGTGCAAAAGCTGAAGGAGGACATCCACCCATAAGTAGAGATAGAGTTCCGGTTATTCCGAGTTTTACTCTGTCTACTAACAACATCCGGTGAAACACACGGAACAAAAAACTGCCAACAGGCAACAGGGAGGGTGCTGGGTCTCCCATGTCGGAACTATAAGAAAAAGAATTTACGGTAAGCAAACAAAATTCTCTTTTTCTTTATCGTTCCTTATGGGAGACCCAAACCATGGGACGTTCCAAAGCAGTCCATGGGTGGGAAATAAACCAAACTGAGAAGTAGGCAAAACCTAACTTCACAAATGGGCGACAGCCGCCTGAAGAATGCGTCTGCCCAAGCTCGCATCTGCCGAAGCATGAGCATGCACTTGGTAGTGCTTCGAAAAAGTGTGCAGACTGGACCACGTGGCAGCCTGACAAACCTGCTGAGCCGTAGCCAGTGGTTAGCACAAAAAGTGAGGTGCACCGCCTAAAAACGGCGGTGCGTGACACACAGATTCGGAGCGCCCGCACCAAATCTAAGGAGTGCAACGCCTTCTCAAAGCGATGCACAGGGGCCGGACAAAGAGAAGGCAATGAAATGTCCTGGTTAAGGTGGAAAGGAGACACCACCTTAGGGAGAAAGTCCGGAGACGGACGAAGAACCACCTTGTCTTGGTGAAACACCAAAAAGGGGGATTCCGAAGAGAGCGCAGCCAAATCAGAAACTCTCCTGAGAGAAGTTATGGCTACTAGAAAAACAACTTTCTGTGAAAGTCTAAACAAGGGAACCTCCCTGAGAGGCTCAAAGGGGGGTTTCTGTAAGGCCGTGAGGACCAGATTAAGGTCCCAGGGATCCAAGGGCCGCCGGTAAGGAGGAATGATGTGAGATGCGCCCTGCATGAAGGTGCGCACCTGGGCCAGTCGGGCGATACGCCGCTGGAACAATACCGACAGAGCCGACACCTGTCCCTTGAGGGAATTGAGGGACAGTCCCAGCTGTAGACCGGACTGTAGAAAAGACAGGATGGTCGGCAAGGAGAACGGCCAAGGAGCATGGTCGGAAGAGCGACACCAGGACAGGAAAATCCTCCAAGTCCTGTGGTAAATCTTGGCCGAGGAAGACTTCCGAGCCTGAGTCATGGTGGAGATGACCTCAGGGGGAATGCCTGAAGCCGTCAGGATCCAGGACTCAAGAGCCACGCCATCAATCTGAGAGCCGCAGAATTCTGGCGGAAGAACGGACCTTGAGAGAGAAGGTCTGGGCGGTCCGGGAGATGCCACGGCACCTCTACGGACAGACGGAGCAGGTCTGGGTACCAAGCTCGCCTGGGCCAGTCCGGAGCAATGAGTATGACTCGACGGCCCTCCATTCTGATCTTGCGCAGAACCCTGGGCAAGAGCGCTAGAGGGGGAAACACATAGGCCAGACGGAACTGAGACCAATCTTGAACCAGTGCGTCTGCTGCGAAGGCTTGAGGATCGTGGGAGCGAGCCACGTAAACCGGAACCTTGTAGTTGTGCCGGGATGCCATTAGATCCACTTCCGGAGTGCCCCACTTGCGGCAGATTGATCTGAACACTGACGGATGCAGGGCCCACTCGCCGCTGTCCACGGTTTGACGGCTGAGGTAATCGGCCTCCCAGTTTTCCACGCTTGGGATGTGGACTGCAGATATGGTGGACTTGGAGTCCTCCGTCCACTGGAGGATTCGTTGAACCTCCAACATCGCCAGACGGCTGTGAGTCCCGCCCTGGTGATTGATGTAGGCAACCGCTGTCGCGTTGTCCGACTGAACTCGAATGTGTCTGCCCGCCAACAGGTGGTGAAAGGCTAGGAGAGCTAGAAACACAGCTCTGATCTCCAGCACATTGATCGAGAGGGCGGATTCGGACGGAGTCCAAGTGCCCTGTGCTCGGTGATGGAGAAATACTGCTCCCCAACCGGAGAGGCTGGCATCCGTGGTGAGGATCACCCAGGACGGAGTCAGGAAGGAGCGTCCCTGTGACAAAGAGAGGGGCCGAAGCCACCACTGAAGGGAGCTCCTGGTCTGTGACGACAGAGCCACCAGCCTGTGCAAGGAAGAGATCCGCTTGTCCCAACAGCGGAGAATGTCCAGCTGCAGGGGACGCAGATGGAACTGGGCAAAGGGAACCGCTTCCATTGACGCCACCATCTGACCCAGCACCTGCATGAGGTGTCTGATGGAACGACGGCGGTGCCTCAGCAGAGAGCGCACCGCCAGACGAAGGGACTGCTGTTTGACTAAGGGCAACTTGATAAGTGCCGGCAGAGTCTCGAATTGCATCCCTAGGTACAAAAGCACCTGGGTCGGGGTCAGAGTGGACTTGGGCAGGTTGACAAGCCACCCGAACTGAACTAGCGTGGCGAGAGTGAGAGAGACACTCCGCTGGCAGTCTGCACTGGATGAGGCCTTGACTAGAAGGTCGTCCAGGTAAGGAATCACTGCCAACCCCTGGAGGTGCAGGACCGCAACCACTGCTGCCATGACCTTGGTGAATACTCGAGGGGCCGTGGCTAAGCCGAAGGGGAGAGCCACGAATTGGAAATGTTCCTCTCCGATTGCAAAGCGTAGCCAACGCTGGTGTGAAACCGCAATAGGCACATGCAGATAGGCATCTCTGATGTCGATGGATGCCAGAAAATCTCCTTGGGTCATTGAGGCAATGACGGATCTCAGAGATTCCATGCGAAAGTGCCGCACCTGAACATGCTTGTTGAGAAGCTTGAGATCCAGGATGGGCCGGAAGGAACCGTCCTTTTTGGGGACGAGAAAGAGGTTTGAGTAGAAACCGCTGAACCGTTCCCGGGCGGGAACCGGAACAATTACACCGTTGGCCTGCAGGGATGCCACGGCCTGAGAGAAGGCGGCGGCTTTGGAGCAGGGGGGGGTGGACAGAAAAAATCTGTTTGGCGGGCTGGAAGAAAATTCTATTGTTGAGGATAAAGAATTGAGTATCCAAAAATACTTAATTCAGCCATTTCATAGACTCAGTTATATAGTTCAGTAGATGTGAACTAATACACATATTTGTGAATGCTTTTGTTTCTTACTAACATGTATATATGTATATTGTATATTCAGTGTATTTTCCTTAACCTCAGTATATATTAGGATATATATATATGTAATTGTAAAATGGCCACCATTTCCTGGTTTACACCCAAGACAGATGGACAAAGAAATTCCTGGATCCTAGACTGACCAATCAACGGAGAATATGCAGATCTCTCTACGTCATGAAGCCCTGACTTACGATACTTGATTGGACTAAAACTTTTGTTCACACCCCCTTACTGTTTGGTCTAGAGTTTCTTTCAAACAATAAAGAACCACTTGGTCAAGAGCCAGTCATGGAGATAGATGTAACTGACTTTGCTGTGCAGTTATTTTCATTCTCGTGTGCACCCATGACATTTAATTAGAAGCAGCAGCCGGATATCAAGAGATCCTTTGAGTCTCATCATCATCGTCATTCTGACCTTGACAACTGGCGACCACGAAGGGACTACCGTAAAGGGTGAGTCAGAGCTTCCATTTTCCGGACGTCTGGGGGCTACTCCACAAGTATCCAGGTGTCGCTTGATAGGATTGATCACCCTTCATTTCGCAGGTAACCATCATATACATTGTGTGTGCTGTTTTACCTGTGGATCGAGAGACACCTGGCGAAAGTGGGTGGTCACTAGTCCGGAGAATGGTAGTGCACCGGAGACCTAACGGTGTGACTGTCACCCGCCGGTGGGCTAGAAGGACCCAGCTCCCATAGGGGCTAGGGGTAGGTTGTAAAGTATCCGGCTGTCTGTAATTAGAAATGGGGTGTTTTCTTGAGTAGCTGTTTATTTGTATATAAGTGTACGGTTAATCAAGCTTGTGATTTCTCTGTTTGGTTCTCGGAGAGTTAATTGTCTGTTATTGTTCACGGAACGAGAGAAAATGGAGGCTAAGGAGCTGCTTGTCTTTGTTCTGTGTCTGCAGCCTCTTAGACAAAGACAGCAGGAGGGGGGAGGTTAATCACCCACTGCCTGCACTAAGAGGAAAGTTTGTGTGTGTGTTAGGAATGCGAGAGGGGGGAGCACATCCTTACATTCTTACACTCGGAGGAAGCAAAAAGGTGGGGGCTATATGTCCACCAGCTGCTTGAGGCAGAGCGGAGATCAAGTTACACAGCTCGGTCTCTGCTGTCTCTTAGCTAAGAAGAAGGGGGGTGGAGTAGTGAACAGGCAGAGACAAAACAGCACAGATCGTAAAGCAAGCAGAGTTGTAATGATTTGAAAGAAAAACAAGTGTTATTTTAGTTTGGATTTGAGTTAAATTAACGGGTTCATGCATTTTTCAGTTTTTTAACTTGTTTGTTTTTGAACAGAAGTATGAGAACTAGCGATTCCCCTGTGTTGCGGACACGGCCACTGTTTGTTAGATATTAAACATCAGATATTAAATATTGAATATTAAATATTGAATGTTGAATGTTGGATAAATAATAAACGAGGCGGGAAGGGTTCTGTTAACTTAAAGTGGATTTAGCGTATTCCTCTGCGTTTTAAACGCGAGCCACTGTTATGAGCAGGTAGGTCTTCATAACGAGGCAGGAAAGGAACTCACTTTAATTGAGGTAAGGGTGCTGGAGTTAGCGGATTCTCATGCGTATTAGACGCGAGTCACTGTCAGCGTGTTACAAATGCGGACGAGACGAGAAAGGACTCCATTGGAACGGCCGATCCAATTAAGCACTGTATACTCTGTTCAAAAGATAAATATGTTGTTTTTAGTAGAAGCTGAGAACGCTGTCGCCCTAGTTACAAAAAACGGAAAAAATATAAAAGATTGCAAAAAAGTTGTGTAATATCGTTGGACTACCACTAGATGGCAGGCTGCAACCCATGTATTGAAGTTCAGATTAATCTGTAGTGAGTTTATAATGAAGAACAAAGACCTCATTCACTGTCTGTTGCTGTTTGTAGAATCACTAAATGTGTTTCTCTAGCGGTGCCTTATTGTTTTTCTCTAGAAGTCATTATATCTGGTGCTAATCATATCTCTCCTTTGTATGCTGAAATGCAAATTTACAGGCACTAAAGTATCCCTAGTTTACTACGTAGTTCCAGCCACTCCCAGTACACCCAGGGAGTCACAACATGGATGCTACACCCGGAAGTCAGGTGCCTGGAACTTCCTGTGGCAGCCGTCTTGCTACACCCACTGATGGCAGTACACCTCATAAGCCACACCCCTCGCAATGGCTCTTTGTTCAAAGCTCTCCACCCATCCCCGGTGGGAGGTGTTCTCTGGTATATATGACTAACACATTTGAATAAGCATAAATAGTATATTTGTTTACTCAGTTATCCCATAAGTGCAAGTCAAAGATAAGTAAGTGAAACTTTTACAGAATTGATGTGGAAAGATCTGTTCACATAAAATTAATTGGTATTTTAAAAGTCCTGCAGCATTATATCATAAAATAAAATAGAGGAAGGTAAATATATATATATCTTTGTATTATGTTAGTTAATTTAAAACAAAAATTGTAAACGACTTACCCCTACTGATGTCAAAATATATCAAATCCATTTGTAAAAAAGGAATTAGGAAAAATGTATAATGCATTCAATGTAGATATGGGTAATGAATGTGTTCACTGCTACGTCTTTGTTATAACAAAGGATGAGTTTTTTTTTTTTTTTTTTTTTTTCTCTTCTTCCTGTCTCGCTTTTAAAGAGACAGGGATGGAATGTGTCTTGATGGAATGTGTCTCTCTCCAATAGTGACGTGAGTTTGGTTTAACCCTTAGAGTTCAGGATTTCACATTTTTAGTTTGCTGTTTATACCGGAATAGGGAATATTAAATTTTATGGGATGTGCGATATAATTTGTGTTGTTTTGTGTTTAATGGCGATTTATTTGAACAATATATTTTTATTTTGTGACTCTATCACCTTTTCTGTTTTTACGATTATTTCTAAACCATTCATATATTTTTTGCCAGTTAGTCGCCCAGTCACAGCTGTCATTTCATCATGTCTCAGTCGTTTCTACTATGAAAGGTTTTTCTTTTCTTTATGGATACAGTGTTGTTTATTGTAAAGTTTTTACAATTTCCCAGTAATGTATATTGTTGTGAGATATACGTTATTTTCAGTGTTTGTTCTTTTTAGGTTTTAGTATGTGGCTAATTTATTACCTGCTGTTTTATCTTTTCTTTTAGGGAATACCAGTATAAAAATGCTGAATTTTGCCATATTGGTAAATAAACAATTAAACAAGGGGGGAATAAGGTATTAATTATATTCTCCAGTTTCTTGGAGAGCGCAGCAGGCATATTAGATAGGTTTTGAAGTTGACCTTGGTTTTGAAGCTGACCTTTTTCCCATAGGTTATGTTTATTAGATTACTATGAGGTATATCTGTTAACTGAAATAGGAAAGTCTTGTCTTATATGTTTATTTGTTTATTTATTTGTTTGTTTATTTATTAAGTATTCTCAGTCATGTGAAGTATAGATGACCACTAACTGTATTATGATCAGAGATGAAGTTATAAGAATGATCTAATGTATATTTTTAAGTTTTTGTTTTTATAGATGAAACCAGATGGTGGTCGATTCTGCACTGGATATGTTGCTGTTTACACCACATGAGGTAGATCTAAATTCGACCACTCCCTCCGATCCTATTGATACAGGAGACAGTGATGCATTAATGCCTCTCTTGATGGGTAGAACAGGAGTGGGTAAGAGTCTTTAGAGGTGTATGTAGGTTGTAGATTTCTTCCTGTTGTCAAATGAATTAGGTATGCCGAAAAGAAAGTCTAGATTTGAGCTGATGGATTCGGATGGAGATCCTTGCACAGGTGCAGCTGACCAAGAAGCAGTGAACGGGCCTAGAGTTGAGAGTCTTTCACCAATACCGACCATGCCTTGGTGACATTGGTCACGTCAGTGACTTCTGTTACTCCTTGTGTTCTTAAATCCCTACAGGAACAAGCGATACAACAAGGAATGGAGTGTGACATGCAGGGAGCCAGCTGACTGAGGAAGGTCTGTGGATAAAGGGTGGTAAGCTTTCTCTGTCATGAGAGCTCTTCTTAATGATGGCCCAGGTAACATCTGTGAAAGACAATTGTCAGTGTGTGCTTTGGTGACACCGGGTTCAGTACCCAGGTGGGCAGATTCACCCAGTCTTGTGAGACAAGTGCCTAGAACGAAGTGAGAAAAAAACTGTAAAGAGTCCGTAGAAACACCCTGCACCTACTCTACCCATTCTTAGAGACTGCAAACTGATTATAGATGTATATCATGAGCACGTTGTATGCAAGTCTGTGCGTGTTGTGTAAATTTCTTTCCAGGTTTGGTCAGAGGCATTCCAGTGCAGACAACGACATTATTGTTGAGAAGCACATGAAGGTGGTATGTAAAGAAAAATGTGTTTACAAAAAGTGTATATTTTATAGGAAAGTGGAAACTAGTAAATGGTGTATAAAATGTATATGTTCTGTTTTCTTTTTGCAATAAGCAGGTCTTTATGTAAGATGTTTTTTGGTTTAGCATAGGCATGTATATTTTTATATAATTGACTGAATAGTGTGATAAACAGGTGTATTCTCCAATTCCAGATCTTAAATCAGAGCTATTAGCATATGGTCTCCAGTCAGGAGACTGATTGATCCTAAAGGACAAGCGAGAAAGAGCTATGAGTCAACACTAGAGGAGCTGATCCAACCGCAGAAACATCTATGGATCCACACCTCGCATTGCAGAAGGGTTAATCAACCAGAGCTGCACTGAGCGTTCTGCTCATACTTATCCTTTTCAGAAAACCCTGTACAGTTTTAGACCAGTATTGCCAGAACAGTTAGAAGAGAGGACTTAGAGAACCTTGAGACATGGGAAAGTCCAACTACAAAGGGTGAGGACTCGCCTAGGAGTCCTTGGTCTCAAACCGGTGAAGAAAACCCCTTTCCCCTTTCCGCCCATGTTTCAACGTTCAGTTAGGCAGGTTTTTTCAACAGATCTTTCTACCTCTCTTCCTAAGGGAACACAGTACCCTTAGAATTCAGAAATGGCAGAAGTAAGTCTTTAGGGGGGACTGTTGAGGATAAAGAATTGAGTATCCAAAAATACTTAATTCAGCCATTTCATAGACTCAGTTATATAGTTCAGTAGATGTGAACTAATACACATATTTGTGAATGCTTTTGTTTCTTACTAACATGTATATATGTATATTGTATATTCAGTGTATTTTCCTTAACCTCAGTATATATTAGGATATATATATATGTAATTGTAAAATGGCCACCATTTCCTGGTTTACACCCAAGACAGATGGACAAAGAAATTCCTGGATCCTAGACTGACCAATCAACGGAGAATATGCAGATCTCTCTACGTCATGAAGCCCTGACTTACGATACTTGATTGGACTAAAACTTTTGTTCACACCCCCTTACTGTTTGGTCTAGAGTTTCTTTCAAACAATAAAGAACCACTTGGTCAAGAGCCAGTCATGGAGATAGATGTAACTGACTTTGCTGTGCAGTTATTTTCATTCTCGTGTGCACCCATGACATTTAATTAGAAGCAGCAGCCGGATATCAAGAGATCCTTTGAGTCTCATCATCATCGTCATTCTGACCTTGACACTATCCTGTAGCCGTGGGAGATGATATCCCGCACCCACTGATCGGAGACGTGTTGAAACCACGCGTCGCCAAAGTGGGAGAGCCTGCCACCGACCAAGGACGTTGCTGGCGCAGCCAGATAGTCAAGAGGAGGCTGCCTTAGTGGCAGCGGCTCCTCCGGTCTTTTGAGGACGCGGCTTTGCGCGCCAGTTGGATTTACGATCCTTGGCTGCGGCAGTGGACGAGGTCGAGGGCTTAGAGGATGACCAGTTAGAGGAACGAAAGGAACGAAACCTCGATTGGTTCCTGCCCTGGACAGGTTTCTTGGCTTTAGTTTGTGGCAAGGAAGTACTCTTCCCGCCAGTAGCTTCCTTAATTATGTCATCCAGCTGTTCCCCAAACAGCCGGGACCCAGCAAAAGGGAGACTCGCAAGGTACTTCTTAGAGGAAGCGTCTGCTTTCCACTCTCGAAGCCACAAGATCCTGCGGATCGCGAGGGAGTTAGCGGAGGCCACCGCCGTGCGGTGAGAAGCCTCCAGGATGGCAGACATGGCGTAGGATGCAAAATCCGAAGCTTGAGAAGTTAAGGCATCCGTCTCAGGAATAGAGTCCCTGGTGAGGGAATGTATCTCCGCCAGAGAGGCAGAGACTGCCTTAAGAGCCCACACTGCCGCAAAAGACGGGGAGAACGAGGCTCCTGCCGCCTCATATACAGACTTGGCCAGAAGGTCAACCTGGCGGTCAGTGGGATCCTTAAGAGAAGTGCCATCAGCCACAGCTACGACTGTGCGGGCTGAGATTCTGGACACCGGAGGGTCTACCTTTGGGGACTGGGCCCATTCCTTAACCACCTCTGGTGGAAAAGGAAAACGGTCATCTGAACTACGCTTCGGAAAACGTTTGTCAGGACAGGCCCTGGGCTTGGTAACAGTGGTGTGAAAGCTGGAGTGGTTAAAAAACATATTCCTAGCTCTCTTAGGAGAGGTAAACTGGTGTATCTCTACCAGAGAGGGTTGTTCCTCTGACTCTTGTGGGTTGAGGTTCAGTACGGAGTTAATGGACGCAATCAAGTCACTAACATCCGCATCACCCTCAGACAAGTCAATGGGGTACATAGAGGTAGCGTCTGAGCCCACAGTAAACGAATCCTCCTCGCCCTGCACCTCGGCACGTGAATCAGAGCCGTGGGAAGAGGGAGGAGAAGGGTCCCTGCGTCTCCGTTTAGGGGGACGGGGTCCTAGGACATGCTCTGAGAGCTCTGCAGAGCTCGGAGCAGCAGAGGCACCCTGAGAAGGGGGCTGATGCATGGTCAGCAGTGTCCGGGACAGCTGTCCCATGGAGTCGGCAAAAGACTGGGAAATAGCTTGTGAAAAGGAAGCTACCCAAGCCGGGGGTTCAGCCACCGGGGCCGGAGCAGCCGGAGGGACCCCTGAGGAGGCTCCAGGCTGAGACACAACCATATTAGCACAGGCATCACAATGTGGGTATGTGCTTGGCTCTGGCAGAATGAGCTTACAAGCAGTGCATATAGCGTACATGTTTGCAGCCTTGCTTCGGGTGACAGACATGCTGCTGAGGTGGAAGCTCTGCAGTAGTAATACACTCCTATAGAATGCCCTGAGAGTGTAATAAAAGCCCACAACCGGAGGTTGTGGCTTACCAGCCCGCTCTCTGTGTGCCCTCCGGATTCCACAGCTCAAAGCCCCAGTGAAGCGTCAGCCTTCCTAAACAGCAGCAGCTGCAGCATCCAGCGCCGTCCAGTGTAAGAACGCTGAGAAAATGGCGCTGGAAGGAGGAGGGGGGGCGGGTATTAGCCCACGAGCGGGAAAACGGAGGGCCAGGGAGAGATACAGGGGAGGAAACATCTCCCCAGAGAGGAGTGTCCTCCCCTCTGCTGGCCGAGCGGTGGGCGGCGCCACGCTATGCATCCTGTATGCATGACAAGCAGAGGAGCCGAAACCGAAACTAGGCCCAAACTGAAGCCGGGGCCTAGATTTTAAAACGCGGCCGACGAGCAGGCACCTTCGGCGCGGTTCTCAGAGGAAACCCCCAGAACCGGCCGGAATTTACAGTAACGATAAAACACATACTGTCCCCCTAATAAAAGTACCCGGGACCCCTGAAAAACGTCTCAATACTTAGCTTTGAGACGCAGGGCCAGTCCCTGAGGGGGGGTGAACGCTCCTTCCAGCAGAAACCAGACAGGGCTGTGGATGGAGACCGGTCTCCTGCAAGCAGAGAGGACTGTGACGGCTCCCACTTCAAACCAGAGCCTCGACAGAGGATGTGAAGGAGCGCGGCATGTGAAGGCTCCAGCCTTATAAAGTCAACCTTAACAGCACCGCCGACAGAGTGGGGTGTGAAGGGACATGCCGGGAGTCCAGACTGGACCCGCTTTTCTTCCAAATCTTTAAAATTAAAATAAAAATGAAAAAAATATCAGAGAATGCAAGTGTGTGTGTGACCTCCTGAAACACAAAGCATTGAACTGGTTAGATTGTCATCCAGGGGGTGTATATAGCCCGGAGGGAGGAGCTACACGTTTGAGTGTAGTACTTTGTGTGTCCTCCGGAGGCAGAAGCTATACACCCATGGTTTGGGTCTCCCATAAGGAACGATAAAGAAAAGAACAATGTGAAAAGCTCAATATAACTAAGAAGTGGAAACCGGAACGAAAACCCAGCACGGAGCATCCGGTAAAACAAAAACAAAAGTGGAAGGAGTAAACGACACATCCAATACGGATAACAGAAGAAAGTAAAATCTTCCTCATTTTCCTCTGCAACCGCTTCACTGATGCCTCTGCTCTTTGCCAGTCATTGCACTGGTTGCCTATCCGTTACAGAATCCAATATAAACTTATCACTCTCACTTACAAAGCTCTCCACAGTTCTGCACCACCCTACATCTCCTCCCGCATCTCTGTCTATCACCCCACCCGTGCCCTCCGCTCTGCTAACGACTTAAGACTGACATCCTCAACAATTCGAACCTCCCACTCCCGTCTTCAAGATTTCTCACGAGCTGCGCCTATGCTCTGGAACACACTACCAAGAGCAATCCGATTAATTCCCAATATCCACACCTTTAAGCGGGCCCTAAAAACGCATTTCTTTAGACTAGCCTATCACCTCACTGCCCTGATCTAATCTAGTCCCTTTCTGCCCTTCAAAAAATTTACTTCCAGTTCTCGTCCCCTGTACCTGTATAAATTCTCACCGACGGGTTCATGCAGCTGCTTTTGAATCCCCTTTTAAGTCGATGGCTGGACCATATATGACAAGCTTTTCTCCCCCCCATTCACCTTTTGTGTCTCCCCTATCCCCTCATAGACTGTAGCTTACGAGCAGGGCCCTCACTCCTCCTGGTATCTTAATTTTGTTATTTTGTATTGTCTCATTGTCTGTACATGTCCCCTCTTAATTGTAAAGCACTGCGGAATATGTTGGCGCCATAGAAATAAAACTTATTATTATTATTCTTTATTACATGATAAAATCATCATCGGTATAATGGTCAGTGCTGGATTTTTGCTCCTGTTGTCATTCACGCACCCTCTGGCTTGCCACATCTCCAGCTACTCTGATTTACATGTGGGTGCGCTCGTAAAGGGAAATGTTTTATATAAGAGCCCAGGCCGCTCTGTATAACAAACACTTTTACAATACTAACCTAGGGGGCAGATCGGTTGGATGGGTGTTGCTGCTCTCCAGTCCGGCGCCTCCTCCATCTTCTGTCATCTCCGTCCTCCTGCCCAGCCTCGTGCATGATGCATCCGGCGTTATTCACAGTGAAGGCTCCATTGTGCTCCTACGCAGGGACACTTTGATCTGCCTGGCTGAGGGCAGAGCACAGTACTGTAGTGCGCAGGTGATCTTTGACGTTTTCTCGCATCTGCGCAGTCAAGTACTTTGCCCTCTCAAGGGCAGATCAAAATGCACCTGCACAGGAGCGTAATGGAGGCCTCTCTGTTAATGATGATGGACGTGTCATGCACGGGGCTGGGCAGGAGGACGGAGATCACAGAAGATGGAGGAGACGCCAGACCAGAGAGCAGTGACACCAATTGGACTTATTCACCCCCTGAGTATAATAAGTGTTTTTTATGTTATACAGAGCGGCCTGGGCTCTTATATATAGGATATTAGAATACTGTATAAGAGCTCACTGGTGGTGTCTGCAGCTTATAGGGGCCAAATCTGGTGACAGGTTCCTTTAAACCTTTGCTGGACAACTAAGAAGTGGTTTCTCCAAATTCAACACAAGATTCCACATTTAATGACTACGGTAATCTCAGAATTATTCCATCGCTTCATGACAAACTCTTTGGCTGTTACGACCCGCTGTACACATACTGCAGAGCAGGCACCGGCTTCTGGCGGTCCCTGAGGGACTGTAGTGAACTCTGCGGACAATAAAGAATAATTATTTCAATGAAAGAACTTTCTTACCTGACTCTTTACCAACACCCATCTGGTTGCCGACTGAAGTAATGACGTCTCGGGATGAGAGAGTCTTGAGCGCCAGGTAATCATATCCTCCATATATGAGCCGGTAGCCCTGAACAGCTGAAGAGAACGCAAAAAAGTCAACGTCTCGAATCTTTGTGATTATTTAGGTTAGTTAGGTAATACACTGTACTACTGTTTTAATGCAAGACATCACCTCATCCTCAGGCCTCGCTCACACGAGCGTGTGAATCGGACGAATGCAATGATAGAGAGTCTCACAGTGCCCTCGATCCAATGTTAGTTAATGAGTTGGAGCAGATGGTCATTTTTGTTATCCAGATTCTGGATGAGAAAAAAGTTGCAGCATGCTACGAATGGATGTGCAAGTCACGCGAGGCTCGCCAATGGGTGCAAGGAAAACACACGGACGGTACACACACCATCCATATGCAGTCTTTTTCTACGAAAACATTAGTATTCTATAGCAAAGAACACTGTAAATTATTGTAGAACAAAAGCTGCTGAGAAAAAAAAACACTGCTTTGCATATGAATGTCATATTGACGCTAAGCAAAGAGAGGGGAAGGAGGGGGGGGGATAAATATCTATAATATTGCATGCTCGTATAACACTCATAACATATGGCGCACCAAAATGATTTCACTCGTCCAACTCTCCTGGATGAAAATTGGACCAAGCCTGGGAGGTAGCCCATCACACCCTGCCTTTGCGGGAGCCAATGGAAGACCCGGACCACTGTACGGCTTCCACTTGCCAAAATAACCCATCAGCACTCTGGTTTCATCTGTCAAGCTCCTCAGGTGCAGCTGTATTAAAGGGCCTCTGTCCCCACAGAATAACTGTTCAAACCAAGCACATGCGCTCAGTGTATCATGGCGGGGGAAGCAGCACTTCAATGTTTGACCACACTTTGATGCACAGAGTGCAAGTACATGGTTTGAACAGTCAAACTGTGCTGACAGAGGCCCTTTAACAGCAGCATATAATGGGAGGTTAAACAGATGGGATCGGCAAGAACAATGATCCTAGCAGCAACAGCAGGGGGACTGTGTACATCAGTCGGGGTCCTGCAGATAACTGCACCTTTATAGATGCTGTCCCGTATGATCAGCGTGATAGAGATATATACAGTTAGGTCCAGAAATATTTGGACAGTGACACAATTTTCGCGAGTTGGGCTCTGCATGCCACCACATTGGATTTGAAATGAAACCTCTACAACAGAATTCAAGTGCAGATTGTAACGTTTAATTTGAAGGTTTGAACAAAAATATCTGATAGAAATTGTAGGAATTGTACACATTTCTTTACAAACACTCCACATTTTAGGAGGTCAAAAGTAATTGGACAAATAAACCAAACCCAAACAAAATATTTTTATTTTCAATATTTTGTTGCGAATCCTTTGGAGGCAATCACTGCCTTAAGTCTGGAACCCATGGACATCACCAAACGCTGGGTTTCCTCCTTCTTAATGCTTTGCCAGGCCTTTACAGCCGCAGCCTTCAGGTCTTGCTTGTTTGTGGGTCTTTCCGTCTTAAGTCTGGATTTGAGCAAGTGAAATGCATGCTCAATTGGGTTAAGATCTGGTGATTGACTTGGCCATTGCAGAATTGTCCACTTTTTTGCACTCATGAACTCTTTGGTAGCTTTGGCTGTATGCTTGGGGTCATTGTCCATCTGTACTATGAAGCGCCGTCCGATCAACTTTGCGGCATTTGGCTGAATCTGGTCTGAAAGTATATCCCCGTACACTTCAGAATTCATCCGGCTACTCTTGTCTGCAGTTATGTCATCAATAAACACAAGTGACCCAGTGCCATTGAAAGCCATGCATGCCCATGCCATCACGTTGCCTCCACCATGTTTTACAGAGGATGTGGTGTGCCTTGGATCATGTGCCGTTCCCTTTCTTCTCCAAACTTTTTTCTTCCCATCATTCTGGTACAGGTTGATCTTGGTCTCATCTGTCCATAGAATACTTTTCCAGAACTGAGCTGGCTTCATGAGGTGTTTTTCAGCAAATTTAACTCTGGCCTGTCTATTTTTGGAATTGATGAATGGTTTGCATCTAGATGTGAACCCTTTGTATTTACTTTCATGGAGTCTTCTCTTTACTGTTGACTTAGAGACAGATACACCTACTTCACTGAGAGTGTTCTGGACTTCAGTTGATGTTGTGAACAGGTTCTTCTTCACCAAAGAAAGTATGCGGCGATCATCCACCACTGTTGTCATCCATGGACGCCCAGGCCTTTTTGAGTTCCCAAGCTCACCAGTCAATTCCTTTTTTCTCAGAATGTACCCGACTGTTGATTTTGCTACTCCAAGCATTTCTGCTATCTCTCTGATGGATTTTTTCTTTTTTTTCAGCCTCAGGATGTTCTGCTTCACCTCAATTGAGAGTTCCTTAGACCGCATGTTGTCTGGTCACAGCAACAGCTTCCAAATGCAAAACCACACACCTGTAATCAACCCCAGACCTTTTAACTACTTCATTGATTACAGGTTAACGAGGGAGACGCCTTCAGAGTTAATTGCAACGCTTAGAGTCCCTTGTCCAATTACTTTTGGTCCCTTGAAAAAGAGGAGGCTATGCATTACAGAGCTATGATTCCTAAACCCTTTCTCCGATTTGGATGTGAAAACTCTCATATTGCAGCTGGGAGTGTGCACTTTCAGCCCATATTATATATATAATTGTATTTCTGAACATGTTTTTGTAAACAGCTAAAATAACAAAACTTGTGTCACTGTCCAAATATTTCTGGACCTAACTGTATATATATATATATATATATATATATATATATATATATATATATATATATATATATATATATATATACACACATACATACATACACACATACATACATACATACATACATACATACTAGAAGGTGGCCCGATTCTACGCATCAGGTATTCTAGAATTTACGTATTGTGCAGTTCATGTATGATTTTTGTTATATATATATATATATATATAGATGTTGTTGTGTGTAGTTACCAAGTGTTTGTGTAGGGCGCTGTACATGTTCTGGGTGTGGCGAGGGGTGAGAGCGGTGTTGTGTGTGTGTTGCGTGTGTTGCGTTGTTTGTGGAGCGCTGTGTGTCTGTAGCGTTGTGTGTGTAGGTGTTGCGCGGTTTGTGTGGGTGTGGTGTGTTTTGGGGGGGAGGTATGTTTTGTGCAATGTGTGTGTTGCATGATATGTGCGTATATGTATGGCGCGGTGTTTGTGTGTTGGGTGTTGTGTGTGTGCAGCGTTGTCTGTGTGTGTGGGTGTCTGTGTAGGGCGGTGTTTGTGGTTCCCAGTGTGTGTGTGGTGTGTGTTGTGTGTGTTGGGGGAGGTGTGCACCCCCCATCGTGCTCCATCCGCCATGCTGCGCACTCCCAAACGTGCTCCATCCGCCATGCTGCGCACTCCCAAACGTGCTCCATCCGCCATGCTGCGCACTCCCAAACGTGCTCCATCCGCCATGCTGCGCACTCCCAAACGTGCTCCATCCGCCATGCTGCGCACTCCCAAACGTGCTCCATCCGCCATGCTGCGCACTCCCAAACGTGCTCCATCCGCCATGCTGCGCACTCCCAAACGTGCTCCATCCGCCATGCTGCGCACCCCCCATTGTGCATCATCCCCCATGCTGCACCAGCCTCTCTCCTCCCAGCATCAGCCTCTCTCCTCCCAGCATCAGCCTCTAACCTCCCAGCATCAGCCTCTCTCCTCCCAGCATCAGCCTCTCTCCTCCCAGCATCAGCCTCTCTCCTCCCAGCATCAGCCTCTCTCCTCCCAGCATCAGCCTCTCTCCTCCCAGCATCAGCCTCTCTCCTCCCAGCATCAGCCTCTCTCCTCCCAGCATCAGCCTCTCTGTCCCGAGCATCAGCCTCTCTCCTCCCAGCCTCAGCCTCCCCCAGCATCAGCCTCCCTCTCCCAGCCTTCCCCAGGATCAGCCTCTCTCCTCCCAGCCTCCGTCCTCCCAGCCTTCCCCAGCATCAGCTCTCCTGTCCCAGCCTCCCTCAGCATCAGCCTTCCCCAGCATCAGCCTCTCTTCTCCCAGCCTCAGCCTCTCTCCTTCCAGCCTCCCCCAGCATCAGCCTCTCTCCGTCCAGCCTCCCTCAGCATCAGCTTCCCTTTCCCAGCCTTCCCCAGGATCAGCCTCTCTCCTCCCAGCCTCCTTCCTCCCAGCCTCCCCCTCCCAGCCTCCCTCAGCATCAGCCTTCCCCTCCCAGTCTCCCCCAGCATCAGCCTCCCCAAGCATCAGCCTCCCCCTCCCAGCCTCCCCCAGCATCAGCCTCTCTCCTCCCAGCATCAGCCTCTCTCCTCCCAGCATCAGCCTCTCTCCTCCCAGCATCAGCCTCTCTCCTCCCAGCATCAGCCTCTCCTCTCTGTCCCCAGCATCAGCCTCTCTCCTCCCAGCATCAGCCTCCCCCAGCATCAGCCTCTCTTCTTCCAGCCTCCCCCAGCATCAGCCTCTCTCCTTCCAGCCTCCCCCAGCATCAGCCTCCCTCTCCCAGCCTTCCCCAGGATCAGCCTCTCTCCTCCCAGCCTCCGTCCTCCCAGCCTTCCCCAGCATCAGCTTTCCCCTCCCAGCCTCCCTCAGCATCAGCCTTCCCCAGCATCAGCTTTCCCCTCCCAGCCTCCCTCAGCATCAGCCTTCCCCAGCATCAGCCTCTCTCCTTCCAGCCTCCCGCAGCATCAGCCTCTCTCCTTCCAGCCTCCCTCAGCATCAGCCTCCCCTTCCCAGCCTTCCCCAGGATCAGCCTCTCTCCTCCCAGCCTCCTTCCTCCCAGCCTACCCCTCCCAGCCTCCTTCAGCATCAGCCTTCCCCAGCATCAGCCTCCCCCTCGATCAGCCTCTCTGCTCCCAGCCTCCTCCAGCACGCCGTGCTCCTCTGCCGACACTCACACACACCCGATCGCATACACTCACACACACCCGATCGCATACACTCACACACACCCGATCGCATACACTCACACACACCCGATCGCATACACTCACACACACCCGATCGCATACACTCACACACACACAGACACTGACGATATCGCACATACGCGCTGACATTCACAACATCCGGAGATACCACATGCTTCTGGCCATGTGATCCTCCGTCAGGTCCTGGAAGGTCACAACAGCACAGCATCGAGGCCGAGAAGCAAGGGATATCGCCGGATACTGTGAGTGTGTGGATGCGATGTGATGTGTATGTGAGGTGTGTGTGAGGTGTGTGTGAGAGTGAGTGTGATCTGATGTGTGTGTATGCGTGTGTGTGTGCGTGTGGATCTTCCGCCACTGCAGGACCTTGATGCGCTTGTAACCATGCTAGCATGGTTACTAACGTATCCACACCACTCCCGTGCGAGCGAGGGACGGGGGGGGGGGGGGGGTGTGTGTGTGTGTGTTGTACAGTACTCACCTCCGTGACAGCCGTGTCAGTTCGGGGAATGCGTGGGGGTGGGGGAGGGGGGGGGGGTGTACAGTACTCACCTCCGTGACAGCCGTGTCAGTTCGGGGAATGCGCGGGGGGGAGGGGGGCGGGACCAGAGCTAGCGTGCCTTGCGTGAGGGGGGCGGGGCGTGGCGTGGCCGAATTGCCAATGCCTGCAGGGTGCCGGGGCGAGAGGCCAATCTGTGGGGGGGGCGGAGCCTGGGCGAGCGGCTGGCCAATCCGTGTGGGGGCGCAGCCTGGGCGAGCGGCCAATCTGTGTGGGGGTCGGGGCCATGGCGAGCCCAGCGGCCAATCAGCTTTGTGTCACCGTAAGGACACAATTTTGGAGCATGACAGACAGACAGACAGACAGACACAGACAGACAGACAGACACAGACAGACAGACACAGACAGACAGACAGACACAGACAGACAGACAGACACAGACAGACAGACACAGACAGACAGACAGACACAGACAGACAGACAGACACAGACAGACAGACACAGACAGACAGACACAGACAGACACAGACAGACACAGACAGACACAGACAGACACAGACAGACACAGACAGACACAGACAGACACAGACAGACACAGACAGACACAGACAGACACAGACAGACACAGACAGACACAGACAGACACAGACAGACAGACACAGACAGACAGACACAGACAGACACAGACAGACAGACACAGACAGACAGACACAGACAGACACAGACAGACAGACACAGACAGACAGACACAGACAGACACAGACAGACACAGACAGACACAGACAGACACAGACAGACACAGACAGACACAGACAGACAGACACAGACAGACACAGACAGACAGACACAGACAGACACAGACAGACACAGACAGACACAGACAGACACAGACAGACACAGACAGACACAGACAGACACAGACAGACACAGACAGACACAGACAGACACAGACAGACACAGACAGACACAGACAGACACAGACAGACACAGACAGACACAGACAGACACAGACAGACACAGACAGACAGACACAGACAGACACAGACAGACAGACACAGACAGACACAGACAGACACAGACAGACACAGACAGACACAGACAGACACAGACAGACACAGACAGACACAGACAGACACAGACAGACACAGACAGACACAGACAGACACAGACAGACACAGACAGACACAGACAGACACAGACAGACACAGACAGACACAGACAGACACAGACAGACACAGACAGACACAGACAGACACAGACAGACACAGACAGACACAGACAGACACAGACAGACACAGACAGACACAGACAGACACAGACAGACACAGACAGACACAGACAGACACAGACAGACACAGACAGACACAGACAGACACAGACAGACACAGACAGACACAGACAGACACAGACAGACACAGACAGACACAGACAGACACAGACAGACACAGACAGAATAAGGCAATTATATATAGATATATATAATATCTATCCATCACCCTGTCCTGGGCTTTCCGCTTCACAGTATTGAATTTGAACTGGCGGCATGGTGGTCCCGCTCTGCTGACTTGAGTGCTCATACATGCAGCTAGGAGCATGGCAGAAGCGCCGGGTAATTAAAATGAGTGGACCCAGGGATGCGGCCAGTATCAGAGCTCTTTACAGTAGCACGTGCCCCATACCTAGGCAACTAGCCACTTGCAGACTGCAGGGTGACTGGTAACTTGGGTAGAAAGAAGAAAACAATACAACTAAAAATCTCCATGTTCTTCAAATAGAGAGGATTTTTATTGTATTAAACAGTTTTAACCATTAATATTAACCATTGAGGAGCTCAAGAAAACCCCATTAAAATGAGTTTGGATCTAATCAGGTTTATTTTGGGGGGAAAAAAAAAGAAGATGGTTCTAGCTCTAAATGTAAGAAGTGTAATACTGGCCGCACAGGGCAGGCGTCACCCCCACAGGGCAGGCGTCACCCCCACAGGGCAGGCGTCACCCCCACAGGGCAGGCGTCACCCCCACAGGGCAGGTGTGCGTGTTTATTTTCCCACAGTATTTATTTTCCAATGTGAAGACTGGTCCCAGACACGGGGAACTTGTAATTGAAAACCTTATATTCATTCAGAGCTTACAGTGATCTGTGCAGAGTTACATCAATGGTTTACACTGGAAACACATGGAAAAAGATAATCCTGTTACTCACTCTTTGTCCGCTCGTATGCGATCAGTTTATGCTTTACCAGCTCCCGCAGGATCTTGTTGCAGCCGCCATGTTTCAGGCTGGCTATTGAGGCAATTAAACTGGCAGGCACGATCTCATGGTTCTTCATGCCCATTTCAACCTAAAAGATAAAATAATAATGTGTATTAAACAAAATAAAGCAGTCATACACGAGAGGCCTGAATGCTTTCTGTAGTGTAAATACAGCCAGGTCATCATATTCCATCAACATTTTGTGGTTACTAACAATTAAAACTCCCATAGCGTGTAACAATCTGGGGGCACGTTTAGTGCTGTTCTATCAGGACGCCATAACTTTTTTGCTACATTTCTCCGAACAGAGCAGGGTTTTTTTCAGCATCCAAAACTGTAACGCGTTTATTAACTTATAGTTACTCTCTCAGATTTCAATTCTTTTTAGAAATCAAAAGAAAACGCAAAACAGAGGTATCTGTCTTTTGCGGTGAGGACGTAGGCGCAGTCTGCGGACTGACGTGAAGTGCACACAGTGTGGAGCCTACAGGGAGGGCATGATGTCTTCAGGCCTTTATGGAGCTCATGATGGGCCTGAAGGAGTCTCGGGAGAGCAGGTGTGAATCCTGACCTCAGCTGATACGGGTAGTGTCTTGCACACCCCGTGGGTCCTGACCTCCAGTGACACGGGCCATCCCTTGCTCACCCGGTGGGTCCTGGCTTCCAGTGATATGGGCCGTCCCTTGCTTACCCCGTGGGTCCTGACCTCCGGTGATACGAGTCGTCCCTTGCACACCTTGTGGGTCCGGACCTCTGGTGATACAGGCCGTCCCTTGTACACCCTGTGGGTCCTGGCCTCCACTGATACAGGCAGTCCCTTGCTCACCCCGTGGGTCCTGGCCTCCGCTGATACGGGCCGTCCCCTGTACACCCTGTGGGTCCTGACCTCCAGTGATACGGGACATCCCTTCCTCACCCTGTGGGTCCTGGCCTCCAGTGATACGGGACATCCAGTAGCGTAGCTAGCGGAGGGGCAGAGGGTGCGGCCGCCCTGGGCCCCGTGCTCAGAGGGGGCCCACCTGGAGCTGCGATACCACTAACTATATCAGCGTGCACAGCGTGCGCCGATATAGTTAACCTCTGCGGCAGGGCCGCAATCAGGGCATAACTAGTGGAACTCCTGTAGCACTAGCGGGCCCGGTGAGCAGCAGGCAGGAGGGGGGGGGCCCAGACACGCTGACAGGCCCCTCCCCTTTCATTCCTCTGCTCCCCGGGCCCCAGCGCAGGGGGCGTTAACAGTACACTTCGCAGGGCGGGCTGATCGTGCAGTGAGCAGGAGGGGGGCCTGGACACGCTGACAGCCCGGGCCCCTCCCCTTTCATTTTTCTGCTCCCCGGGCCCCATGGGAAGGGGATGGGGACGTGACGTTCCACTGACAGCACCTGCAGTCGCACAGGGGCCCCAAGCGGGAGCGGGCCACTAGAGCCTGAAAACGTACTGGGTACATCATAGCTCCCTGGTACTTAAGGACTCATGACGTACCCAGTACGTCATGGCGAGATGGTGGCCCCGGTGGCTGCGAACGCTGCAAATACCTTAGATTCGGGGATGAGGGGCCCGCTGCCTGACCTCAGGAGGCTGTGATTGGCTGAGCAGCGTTCGTCAGCCAATCACAGCCACTGTAATGTTCCAACCATTGAAAATGGCTGAAACATTGAAATCCAGCCATATCAGTGCAGCTGTAGCACCGATCATTGGCTGGAGCTGGGTGACCTCAGCTGCACCCGCCCCCAGCTCTGATTGGAGAGATCGGCCTTGTGACCGATCTCTCCAATCACTCTGGATCTGGGGCCGGTGACCACTCCCCTCAGCTTCACTCCGGCGTCTGTGGAAGGTGAGGCGAGCTGCTGACCCATTACTACAGGATGGGGACATAGTGTGCACATTACTATCGGATGGGGATAAGGCTGGGGACATTACTATAGGATTGGGACATTACAAGGATGGGCACATTACTATTGGATGGGGACATTACTATAGGATAGGGACTAGGATGGGCACATGACTATAGAATGGGGACAAGGCTGGGGACATTACTATAGGATGGGGACTAGGATGGGCACATTGGATAGGGACATTACAAGGGGACAAGGATGGGAAACATTACTATAGAATAGGGATAATGCTGGGACATTACTATAGGGTGGGAACAAGGTTGGCACATTACTATAGAATGGGGACAGTACTATAGGATGGGGACATTGCTACAAGGGGACAAGGATGGACACATTACTATATATTGGGGACATTACTATAGGATGGGGAACATTACTTTGGTATGGGGCACAATACTACAAGGGGACAAGGATGGGCACATTACTGTGGGATGGGGACAAGGATGGGCACATTACTGTGGGATGGAGCACAGTACTACAAGGGGACAAGGATGTGCACGTTACAACAATATGGGGAACATTACTAAAAGATGTTGGTCAAAATTTCTATATAGTGCTAATTGTAAGACTATTAGTTACAAGAAAGGAATAAAATAAAAAAAAATGTTTATATTTAAACAAAGAATGTGCACGTTTGCTATAATGAACAAGTGAAAATGCTTAAAATCAGTGATCCCAAGGTGTGTAAGAAAAAATAAAATAAAATATATATGGTACCAATAAAAATGTCACTTTGTCCTGCAAAGAATGCGGCCGACCAAATTATTTTTTTTCCACTGTGCAGCCCATACATCCAGCAGAGTTTGAGACCCCTGATCTAGACCCTGGTGCACCCATCTAGGCTTGCAGAAGATCGATCTTCCTACAGAGCGTTCATCAAGTCGTCATGGAGCGATCCGAGGAGAACTCCTTCAGGGTGTGGTATATTGTTGGGTGAGTGCGGTTCTCCAGGAGTGGCCATCTGTGGGGAGTGGAGAAAAACCTGCTCCATCTTGTTTATGTTCCCTGTGTCTGCACCGGTCTATAAACTAGAGGAACTTCGGCCGGGGTCACTGCTCCTCCACATCAGAGACAAATAAGATAGCTCTGTCCATCTCCAACCTCCATTGACATTAGCTTGGGCACCAGTGTGCCGCACTGTCCTTACTGTCAGATTGATGATCACTTTTGCAATTTACTGCTGCCGAGTATTGCTGGAGCCTGGCCGGCTTTGGAGCAATGCTTAAAAGCAGGAAAGCAGCGGTGGTCGGTCACCTAGGCAACGAGCTGTAAACAACAGAAAAGTGTTAATATGACAAAAACGGCTGCAAATATTAACAAGCAGTAAATTGCAAAAGTGCTTGTTTTTCCAAGCTTTAACCAGTAAAATATCCATTTATGAAAATGGGAATAACCCTTTAATGAATAATGCACCATGTTTTATTACACGCCTGCCAACTCCAGGATTATTCCTCTGCACTTCTGTTACTCACATACCTTTAATTGCTTCCTATTAAACCTCATTTTTTAGGTGATTTGGGCAAAGTAAACTGTTCCATGAGCCATTTAATGATCACCTTTGCTTTATGGCAAGGTGCTCCATCATGCTGGAAAAGGCATTGTTGGGCGCCAAACTGCTCTTGGACAGTTGGGAGAAGTTGCTCTTAGAGGACATTCTGGTACCATTCTTTATTCATGGCTGTGTTTTTAGGCAAGACTGTGAGTGAGCCGATTCCCTTGGCTGAGAAGCAACCCCACACATGAATCGTTTCAGGATGCTTAACAGTTGGCATGAGACAAGACTGGTGGTAGCGCTCACCTCTTCTTCTCCTAATAAGCTGTTTTCCAGATATCCCAAACAATCGAAAAGGGGATTCATCTGAGAATGACTTTACTCCAGTCCTCAGCAGTCCACTCTCTGTACCTTTTGCAGAATATCAGTCGGTCCCTGATGTTTTTTCTGGAGAGAAGTGGCTTCTTTGCTGCCCTCCTTGAAACCAGGCCTTGCTCAAGCAGTCTCCGCCTCACAGTGCGTGCAGAAGCACTCACACCAGCCTGCTGCCATTGTTGAGCTAGCTCGCCACTGCTGGTAGTCTGATCCTGCAGCTGAAACAGTTTTAAGATACGGTCCTGGCGTTTGCTGGTCCTTCTTGGGCGCCCTGGAGCCTTTTTGGCAACAATGGAAGCTCTCTCCTTGAAGTTCTTGATGATGCGATAGATTGTTGACTGAGGTGAAATCTTTGTAGCTGCGATACTCTTCTCTGTTAGGCCATTTTTGTGCAGAGCAATGATGGCTGCACGTGTTTCTTTAGAGATAACCATGGTTAACTGAAGAGAAACAATGATACCAAGCACCAGCCTCCTTTTAAAGTGTCCAGTGGTGTAATTCTTACTTAATCATGACTGATTGATCGCCAGCCCTGTCCTCATCAACACCCACACCTGTGTTAATGGAACAATCACTAAAACAATGTTAGCTGCTCCTTTTAAGGCAGGAATTCAATGCTGTTGAAATGTGTTTTGGGGGTTAAAGTTCATTTTCTTAGCAAATATTGACTTTGCAAGTAATTGCTGTTAAGCTGATCACTCTTTATGACATTCTGGAGTATATGCAAATTGCCATTAGAAAAATGTAAGCAGTAGACTTTGTAAAAATTAATATTTGTAGCATTCTCAAAACTTTTGGCCATGACTGTATAATGTCCCACCCTCCCTGCATATTTAAGCTTGCACTCTTTAGTGCAAACGCTATCTTACTAAAGGGCAAATGTACTAGCAAAAAATACCACTCAGTCATTAGCAAGAAAAGATCCCAAACAGCAAAGCAAATATAAAGGTGACCCAAAGATCCCATCCATAGTTTCTCTAGGTGATCTAAAGATGGATGAAACACAGAGGGGATGATCGCTCAGTATTAATATTGGCAGATAGTATAAAACCTACAAAAATACATTTCTATAATGACAATATAGATCATGTAACGGTCCCTTGTGTATATCTGAAAAAAACAAAAGAGATTTCCCCAAAAGATCCCAAGTGTAAGGACTATCAGTAATGTTCAGGAAAAACAAAAAATAGGACCAGTATAATAAAATTATAATTTTATTGGCATCTTATTAAATAAGGCAATCAATAAATGGGAGAAAATCCCACATCGAACAGTGGTAATTGCTCAGTGCACCCCTTCCCCCTCTTCTTGTGTCCCCACTGACATCACTAGTCTTATGGGCAAAGTTAACTGTTTCTTATATAATACACTTTGTAGTTATACTATTTATACTCATATGTGCCTTATTGGAGACACTTCATTTTTTGGTAGTGTTCATTTTCCCTTACTATCATGAGATGACCAACACCAGTTCTCTTATTTTCCATTAACAGCGCTCAATGTGTGATTTTTCTCCCATTTGTTTATATATATATATATATATATATATATATATATATATATATATATATATATATATATATATATATATATATATATATATATATATATATATATATATATATATATATATATATTTATTATATATATTAGTACTGACCAAAAGTCTGGACACAGCTTCTCATCTCTAGAGCAACTATTAAGAGGAGACTTTGTGCAGCAGGCCTTCATGATAAAATAGCTGCTAGGAAACCACTGCTGAGGACAGGCAACAAGCAGAAGAGACTTGTTTGGGCTAAAGAACACAAGGAATGGACATTAGACCAGTGGAAATTTGTGCTTTGGTCTCATGAGTCCAAATTTGAGATCTTTGGATCCAACCACCGTGTCTTTGTAGAAAAGGTGAACGGATGGACTGTACATGGCTGGTTCCCACCGTACAGCATGGAGGAGGAGGTGTGACGGTGTAGGGGTGCTTTGCTGGTGACACTGTTGGGGATTTATTCAATATTGAAAGCATACAGAACCAGCATGCCTACCACAGCATCTTGCAGCGGTGTGCTATTCCATCCCGTTTGCGTTTAGTTGGACCATCATTTATTTTTTAACAGGACAATTACCCCAAACACACCTCCAGGCTGTGTAAGGGCTATTTAACTAAGAAGGAAAGTGATGGGGTGCTACACCAGATGACCTGGTCTCCACAGTCACCAGACCTTAACCCAATCGAGATGGTTTGGGGTAAGCTGGACCACAGAGTGAAGGCAAAAGGGCCAACAAGTGCTAAGCATCTCTGGAACTCCCTCAAGACTGTTGTAAAACCATTTCCGGTGACTACCTCTTGAAGCTCATCAAGAGAATGCCAAGAGTGTGCAAAGCATTAATCAAAGCAAAAGGTGGCTACTTTGAAGAACCTAGAATATGAGATATTTTCAGTTGTTTCACACTTTTTTGTTAAGTATTTCATTCCACATGTTTTAATTCATAGTTTTGATGCCTTCCATGTGAATCTACAATTTTCAGAGTCATGAAAATAAAGAAAACACATTGAATGAGAAGGTGTGTCCAAACTTTTGGTCTGTACTATATTATATATATATACACACACACATACATACATATATATACATGCTGTATAAACATACATATATATTTATTTTTTTTGTCAACCAGGCACCGCAGCAGAGAGACGAGAGGCACACGACCAAGCACCACAGCAGAGGGGCCAAGGACACATTACCAGGTGCTGCAGCAAAAAGGAGAGGGGACCATTGTCAGGTGCTCCAGCATAGGGGGCTTGATGCCACGCGCAGTAGCAGAGGCGTGCCCTATGCCAGGGACCAGATCAAAAGGGTACCCTTCGCCAGTTGTAGGGGTAGCAGGGCAGAAGTGATGTGCTGCAGCATGGGCTGAGGAGTGATGTGCTGCAGCATGGGCTGAGGAGTGATGTGCTGCAGCATGGGCTGAGGAGTGATGTGCTGCAGCATGGGCTGAGGAGTGATGTGCTGCAGCATGGGCTGAGGAGTGATGTGCTGCAGCATGGGCTGAGGAGTGATGTGCTGCAGCATGGGCTGAGGAGTGATGTGCTGCAGCATGGGCTGAGGAGTGATGTGCTGCAGCATGGGCTGAGGAGTGATGTGCTGCAGCATGGGCTGAGGAGTGATGTGCTGCAGCATGGGCTGAGGAGTGATGTGCTGCAGCATGGGCTGAGGAGTGATGTGCTGCAGCATGGGCTGAGGAGTGATGTGCTGCAGCATGGGCTGAGGAGTGATGTGCTGCAGCATGGGCTGAGGAGTGATGTGCTGCAGCATGGGCTGAGGAGTGATGTGCTGCAGCATGGGCTGAGGAGTGATGTGCTGCAGCATGGGCTGAGGAGTGATGTTCTGCAGGATGGCCTGAGGAGTGATGTACTGCAGGATGGCCTGAGGAAAGATGTACTGCAGGGTGGCCTGAGGAGTGATGTAAGGCATTATAGGGCTGAGGAGTGATGTACTGCAGGACGGGCTGAGGAGTGATGTACTGCAGTAAGTGGAGCAGAACCAAAATCATCAAATGGAAGGTTGTTGTGAGCCCCCGCACCCTGTCACCTGCAATCCCTATAATAAGGTTTATTGGAGTCTCTTATATATTTAATATACATAGTTTTCGCCATCACATCTCCAGGGCTCTCTTGGATTTCTAAAAATTCTGAATTTTTATTTAGTTTAATATCTGTCACTCAGTTTCCCCAGAATCCTCGGTGGCCGATCTGCGGCTCCAGAGCTGTGAATTGGGGGCGGCCATCGATCGCACATTTGCCTTTTATAGAACTAAGTCCTCTGCTTTGTAACTAAACGTGAAAACTGAGACATCTGTGCGCCGCTGTTTTCAGATGATGATGATGGCCGGGATCAGAATGGAACGTTCATGTCTGTTCTCACTGTGGTGACATCATAGGTTTATGACATCATGGAATATGCAAATTATAGCCGACCACACCGATGACTACATAAAGGGGCGACACTCACTTGCCTATGTCATCACTTTGTGATGTCACAGTGATCAAAGGGTCTAAAAATCCGCTCCTGAGAGCCTAACAGCCATTATACTTCATAAAGCAACAGGACGATGGACCGATCTACGCAAGCAAGAAAGAAGAAAGAGGAGCCCTTGGAAAAGAAACCGTGGAGCCCCTGGATTATACACCGTGGAGCCCCTGGATTATACACCGTGGAGCCCCTGGATGGAGTCCCTGGATTATACACCGTGGAGCCCCTGGATGGAGTCCCTGGATTATACACCGTGGAGCCCTGCGCCTTTACTGCCTTTTTGGATAGTAACCAGGATAGGAACGCCCCACAACGCAGGACCGTGAGCATCGTGAGAACCTGGTGACCGTATCACTGCTCGTTATCCGCTAATGTCATGTAAACCTTTGCTGGGCAATTTATCAAGGCTGGGGCTTTTCTGCGCCGACCTTCATGATGCGCCCCCTGGAGTAAGACCTGTCAGGGATATTTTACCCCACTTTTGCTCCCTATATTATACTAAGCTCTGCTCACTTTTTAAAAAGATGAAAGAGCCGGTGTAAAAAGGTGAAAAGTGATCACATGTAAGGTGTGCGGGACGTTTTCAGGATTTCAGAAAGTTTTACAACACTTTTCTGGTGCTGGTCACCCTGACCTAAATTCGGCAGCCTCATAAAGTGTATCGTATATGGAGATGTCGAGTTCTGGTCAGGGTTGTGTCCAAGAGACCACGAAAGAAGAAACTAATTATAATTAATGTTATAAGTTGTTTGTTAATTTGCACAGATTTGTGTTAGTATTGATAGTTGGGGTTTATTTCAGTTAGGGTTGTTTTGGCCTCACTAGCCTCAAGCTCGCTCCTCCGGCCAGCAGCTACTCTGTAGATGCAACCCTGGGCCTGTGGTAAGGCTTTATCCCTGTTAAGGGGTGTAATGGTGACGGTCAGGGTTCCTATGGAACCTACAGAATGAAATGGCTTGTGTGAAGTCTGTGAGGAAGCCTTTTTGAGTTGATGGCCTTAGACAGATTCTAACATTTTGGAAAAAAGCTTTAGTAGCTAATTTCCATTAGGGATAATTCAGCCGCTCTAGTATTAAGCTCCTAATTCCTTTTGTGTAAAGGACATTTTTACAGTGTTAGCAATGAGATGATGGATCTCTCCACCCCATTATCTTACGGTCATGGAGGCCTGTGCACCTTTCATGACTATTTGTAGGTTATTGGTAGTAGATGCTGTTATGGGACGTTGATCCAGGGAACTAGTCTGATTGCCGTATGTGGAGTCGGGAAGGAAGTTTTCCCCTAATATGGGGCAATTGTCTTTTGCCTCATGGGGTTTTTGCCTTCCCCTGGATCAACACATTAGCTTTTAGGCTGAACTTGTGTCTTTCAACCTTAAGGCTATGAAACTGTCCCTCTATTGAGGTTCAAAGGTCTATGCCAGGGTTCCTTTGGAGTGTTTTGTTCCACGTCTGTGCTGGAAGCTTATTTGAGCCAATTGCCTCTGAAAGCTTCATTTAGGAAAGTAGCATTAGTTAGAATTTATTTTAGTGAGAATTAGCTGTTGTGTACCCACTGTAGCCTTAAGCTCGCTACTCCGGCCTGCAGCTACTCTGTGGATGCAATCCTGGCTCTGTGATAAGTCTTTATCACTGTACAGAGGTGTAAGATTGAAATCTAGGGTTCCTTTGGAACCTGAAAGATATAGAGGCTAGTGCCATGTCTGTCTGAGGAAGCTTTTTTCAGCCAACGGCCTCAGACAGGTGCTATCAAGAAAGAGTAGCATTAGATAGTTTTTTTCATTTAGAGTTGATTCAACCACTCTAGCCCCAAACTCGCTCCTCCGGCCAGCAGCTACTCTGTAGCTGCAACCCTTGGCCTGTGGTGAGTCTTTATCCCTTGTTCAGGAGGGTCTAATGGTGAAGGCCAGGGTCCTTAAAGGACATGCAAAATGGAGTGGCTTGTGCCAAGTCTGTCTGAGGAAGCCTTATGAGCTGATGGCCTTAGACAGATCCCAACAGTTAGGAAAAAAGCTTTAGTAGCTTATTTCCATTAGGGTTAATTCAACCTCTCTAGTATCAAGCTCCTAATTCCCTTTGTGTAAAGGACATTATTACAGTGTGAGCAATGAGATGATGGATCTCTCCGCCACATTATGTTACGGTCATGGAGGACTGTGCGCTTTTCTTGACTATTTGCAGGTTATTGGCACTAGATTATGGGACGTTGATCCAGGGAACTAGTCTGATTGCCGTGTGTGGAGTCGGGAAGGAATTTTTTCCCTAATATGGGGCAATTGTCTTTTGCCTCATGGGGTTTTCGCCTTCCTCTGGATCAACACATTAGCTTTTTGTGTCTTTCAACCTTAAGGCTATGAACCTGTTCCTGGGGCCGACGGCCTCAGACAGATCCCAACATTCAGGGGAAAAAAAGATTTAGTTAAAGAGGGAGAAATTAAAAGTAAAGCTTCAGAAACAAACTAAAATCCCCAAAAATGTATAAGTTCCAAATAATATAATATAGAGCAAAAGTATTTTCCTGTCCGGTCCCATGTCAGGGCATTAGTCTGTGATCTGGGCAGATTAATGCTGTTGCTCTTCTATATTAAATAGGAAATTTTGGGGAATTTTAGTTTTTTTCCGTAGCTTTGCTGTTAATTTTAGGGTAGGGACTCGCAAGACATGAGGACCCTTGACGTGGGTTGCGAGCTTTGTGTATTTTGGCCAAAATATCAACCAATGTCACATAAATGTATTATATATTGTTTTTCAAGGTTATATTTATTTGTATACAGGCGCTGGGTACTTCATGTGTGTGACCAGCGCCCTATACAAGCCTTATCTAATACTGAGCAGTTGCCCCCTCCATGAATCGGGAGGTTGTGAGTGGTGGTCTCATCAGTATTTTGCCCCCATCTTAAGTGCAGTATTTTCTGGTAAATTCTGCTGCCCCTGTTTTTTGTTATATTGCACTTATGAAATTTTGGGGAATTTTAATTCCCAATTCTGTGGCTTTTGTTTTTAATTTTAGCAAAGGGACTCACAAAACAATGAGGACTCTTGACGTGGGTTGCAAGGTTGTGATTTTTTGGCCAAAATATCGACCAATACCTCATATATTAATCATGTATACTGTATATTATTGTACGTTATATATATTTTTATGCAGCCAATCCCATGTATATTGGCTTTGTAATCTAGGGTGTCTTTCCTGGTGGGCAGCCCACCTGATCTAATAGTAGGGGCTTTACTAATCGGCTGTAAGGCGGGTACTGTGCACTACATGTGTGTGACCAGCGCCCTATACATGCCCTATGCCAGGGATCTCAAACACGCGGCCCGCGGGCGCATGCGGCCCCTCAGGGTAGTTCGTGCGGCCCCCAGGCCCGTGCCCCTGTTCGCTATCGTGGCCGGTACAGGGGCCGCAGCCACTGTCTGCACTTTATGTCAGATGAATGTATTGCTGGTGCTGCGCTCTCGCGCCGGCAATACAATCATCTCACATAAATCACTGACAGTGACACTGCACCTGCCGCGATAGTGACCGGGGGCACGGGCCTGGGGGCCGCACGAAGCAGAGATGAGGCAGCGTGGGACAGGTGAGAAGAATGGTGTGTGTGTGTGTGTGTGTGTGTGTGTGTGTGTGTGTGTGTGTGTGTGTGTGTTGGACGTTAACCCCTTAGCGACCTATGACGTACTGGGTACGTTATGGCTCCCTGGTACTTAAGGACCCATGACGTACCCGGTACGTCATGGCGAAATCGCAGCCCCGGTAGCTACGATCGCTGCCAATACCTTAGATTCGGGGAGGAGGGGACCTCAGGAGGGGTGGTGTCTCCTCCCTGGACCTGCGGAGGCTGTGATTGGCTGATGAACGCCGCTCAGCCAATCACAGCCACTAATGTTTCAGCCATTGAAAATCGCTGAAACATTGAAATCCAGCCAAGATCAGTGAAGCTGAAGCCCTGATCATTGGCTGGAGCTGGGTGACCTGTGTTTCACCCGCCCCCAGCTCTGATTGGAGAGACCGGCCTTGTGATCGATCTCTCCAATCACTGTGGATCTGGGGCCACAGACCACTCGCCTCAGCTTCACTCCAGCGTCTGTGGAAGGTGAGGCGAGCTGCTGACCCATTACTACAGGATGGGGACAAAGTGCACACATTACTATGGGATGGGGATAAGGCTGGGGACATTACTATAGGATTGGGACATTACAAGGATGGGCACATTACTATTGGATGGGGACATTATTACTATAGTATGGGGACATTACTACAGAATGGGGACAAGGCTGGGGACATTACTATAGGATGGGGCCTAGGATGGGTACATGACTATAGGATGGGGACTAGGATGGGCACATTACTATAGGATAGGGACTAGGATGGGCACAGTACTATAGGATGGGGACATTACTACAGGACGGGGACAAGGTGGGCACATTACTATAGGATAGGGACATTACTACAAGGGGACAAGGATGGGAAACATTATTATAGAATAGGGATAATGCTGGGGACATTACTATAGGATGGGGACAGTACTATAGGATGGGGACAGTACTATAGGATGGGGACATTGCTACAAGGGGACAAGGATGGGGAACATTACTATAAGATGGGGGACAAGTATGAACACATTACTATAGATTGGGGACATTACTATAGGATGGGGACAAGGATGAACACATTACTGTGGGATGGGGACTAGGATGGGGCACAATACTACAAGGGGACAAGGATGGGCACGTTACAACAATATGGGGAACATTACTAAAAGATGTTGGTCAAAATTTCTATATAGTGCTAATTGTAAGACTATTAGTTACAGGAAAGGAATAAAATGTAAAAAAAAAAAATGTTTAAATTTAAACAAAGAATGTACACGTTTGCTATAATGAACAAGTGAAAATGTTCATAAATCAGTGATCCCAAGTTGTGTAAAAAAAAATAAAATATAATATATATGGTACAAATAAAAAATGTCACTTTGTCCTGCAAAGAATGCGGCCCCCCAAATTATTTTTTTCCTCTGTGCGGCCCATACACCCAGCCGAGTTTGAGACCCGTGCACTATACCAACGATTAGTCTGCGCCACCGTAGTTATCATGGTTGCCTGGTAAGGGGCCCACTCAGATGTTTTGCCCCCCCTGAGCTGAAACCCTAGCTACGCCACTGGGGACATCCCTTGCACACCCTGTGGGTCCTGGCCTCCAGTGATACGGGACGTCCCTTGCTCACCCTGTGGGTCCTAGTCTCCGGTGATACGGGCCATCCCTTGAACACCCTGTGGGTTCTGGCCTCCGCTGATACGGGCAGTCCCTTATACACCCCGTGGGTCCTGACCTTTGGTGATACGGGCCGTCCCTTGCTCACCCTGTGGGTCCTGGCCTCCGGTGATACGGGACGTCCCTTGCTCACCCCGTGGGTCCTAGTCTCCGGTGATACGGGACGTCCCTTGCTCACCCTGTGGGTCCTGGCCTCCGGTGATACGGGCCGTCCCTTGCTCACCCCGTGGGTCCTGGCCTCCGCTGATACGGGACGTCCCTTGCACACCCTGTGGGTCCTGGCCTCCGCTGATACGGGACGTCCCTTGCACACCCTGTGGGTCCTGGCCTCCGCTGATACGGGACGTCCCTTGCTCACCCTGTGGGTCCTGGTCTCCGGTGATACGGGCCATCCCTTGCCCACCCTGTGGGTCCTGACCTCCGGTGATATGGGCCGTCCCTTGCCCACCCTGTGGGTCCTGACCTCCAATAAGGAATAACGTTTGGAACACCATTCTAAGTCTGAACTGGGTGCAAAAACCTAAAAAAACCTAAAAAAAACATCACTATGGGGAGATAAGGTATGCACACCAGTGACTATGTAAGGGGAATACATGGAATAGCAGAAACTGCTGTGTGAATACTGACTTGAAAAATCCAATAGCTATCTGTAAGAGTGAAAATGTGAAAAATGGAATCTGCATTACTGCCATGATCATATGAATCAAGAGAAATTTAGCTACTGAATTGATCAATGCAATAGAGCCCCAACACTGCGCCAAAGTATTTCTCTACGTTGGGGTCCCTAGCTTGTGTGTATCCTCTCATGCAGTTAAAAAACTTACCGTGTATGGGAAGCTGAGACCCAGGCTATTTATGCGTATGATATGGATTGGCAATAGGTGTGGTTGGGGAGGGTTCACAAACGAAAAACTACTAACATTAAGGAATAACGTTTGGAACTCCATTCTATGTCTGAACTGGGTGCAAAAACCTAAAAAAACATCACTATGGGGAGATTCAGACTTAGAATGGTGTTCCAAACGTTATTCCTTATTGTTAGTAGTTTTTCGTTTGGGAACCCTCCCCATACACACCTATTGCCAATCCATATCATACGCATAAATAGCCTGGGTCTCAGCTTCCCATACACGGTAAGTTTTTTAACTGCATGAGAGGACACACACAAGCTAGGGACCCCAACGTAGAGAGATGCTTTGGCGTAGTGTTGGGGCTCTATTGCATTGATCAATTCAGTAGCTAAATTTCTCTTGATTCATATGTTCATGGCAGTAATGCAGGTTCCATTTTTCACATTTTCACTTTACATATAGCTATTGGATTTTTCAAGTCAGTATTCACACAGCAGTTTCTGCTATTCCATGTATTCCCCTTACATAGTCACTGGTGTGCATACCTTATCTCCCCATGGTCCTGACCTCCAGTGATACGGGCAGTTCCTTGTACACCCTGTGGGTCCTGACCTCCGGTGATACGGGCAGTCCCTTGTACAGCCTGTGGGTCCTGACCTCCGGTGATACGCGCCGTCCCTTGCTCACCCCGTGGATCCTGGCCCAGATACGGACCGTCCCTTGTCATGGCCCCCGGGCCCTTGCACACCCTATGCCCTGCCCCACACACTCCCGTCCGTACATACCGCGGTCAGCACTCGGAAATCATCTCTGGACAAGTACCGGAGCAGCACCACGTTCAGCTTCCCCATGCTGACCACCTGGTCGCCTGAAACGCAGAACTCTCCCACGTGCGTTCCACCAGTATGTGTTACGTCATTACGCTGCTGCCGAACAGCATTCTGGGTGGTCCTGGCAGCTGTGTAGTGCTCGGTGCCGTGTCACTCTATAATGTGACTGTAGACCGCTCTGTCCCGGTGCGGGACTGCACATACTATTACTGCAGATAATGCCGTGTCGGTCGTCTTTCGGTCCAGCTCCGGTATAGACTCGCACGTCCTTGTTGGTTTTATCGCCCTTTCAGGACCTTGGCTGCCTAGGAGAAAACTGTAAAGTTTGTAGAGGGCGGGGACTCGGCGCTGCCAGGTGTGCACGGAGGAGTGAGCCCTGCGGATCGCACCGGCCGCGTACAGGAGGCGCTGCTGGGAGTTGTAGTGCTGCAGGTACTTCCTCCTGTGTATTGCTGTGATGTGAGCACTGTGACTGCAGCTCTGACACTGTGTGCTGGGGGAAACCAGGAGCTGTGACTGCTGCACACTGTCCTGCTGTGCTCTGCAGGGGTCACTAAGGCACCATTTGTCGTGCACCATTCTCGGGAGTATAACCAATTGGAGGCAAACACCCAGATGCGTTTTCCATGTCTGGTGTCCACCTCCAATAGGTATATACTCCCAAACATGGTGCACGACCGAGCGCGCGGTGACTCCATCTGCACCATTATAGTCAATAATAATAATGGTGATAATCTGCGCAGACATCCGAATCATCTTTTGCGGGGGGTGCAGGTGGAAGTCCTGACTGTAACAGGGTATGACATGACTGCACAGGGGCTCCTAGACTGGCCCTCAGAGTAGAGACCCTGCGCTGTCCCTTAGCTCAGAGGTACACTTGATGGTAGAGAGGTCTAAGCCCCCAGCGGGACCCTGACTCCTGTCAGAGCCCTGATCTTACTTCCTGTCTCCCCCCCCCCCCTTGTTGCGGGCCTGAAAACACAGTAACAAACCCCCCCCAAAAAACACACAGACAAGGGAGAACCAAAACCAATGCACACTGCAGTCAAACACGAGGGACAGACTATACGTGTATAGGGGAAGGAAGTAAACGCACAGCAGGGGAACTTCCACACCACTCAATATAGCAACTACAGGTCACCAAGAACTGGATCACCACTAAGGCCTCTTTCACACGTTTGTGTCTTCGGTACGTGTTCGGTCCGTTTCCTCACGTACTGGAGACATGAGCACACGTAGACCCATTAAAATCAATGGGTCTGCGCTCACGTGCGTGTTCTGGCATGGACCGTGTGTATGTGTGGAGCATACGTGTGCCCGTGTGCTCCACACGTAGACATGTCCGTTTTTCTCCGGCATCACGGGTGTCACACGGAACGCAAACGGACCACACGGAGGTGTTCCGTGTGACACGCACAGGAGAAAACATGTCTGTGAAAAAAAATAACAAAACTTTACTCACCTTCTCCAGCCCTGCTGTCTCTGCTGCTGCTGTCACTTGCTTCCGACCGCCGCTCATTATGCTCATTGCATATTCACTTCACTGTGGCCGGAAGCTGCAGCAGCGGGGAGTCGGCAGGACCGGAGACCAAAGATCAGCACCACGGACAGCGACGCCAGGGACAGGTGAGCAGAAAGTTCCCGTTCTCCGTGTGCCATCAACACAGGTCACGGAGGGCAATCCGCGCCTTTGACACATCCGGGGAAAAATGTGCGTGAATTTCACGGACGTGTGAAAGAGGCCTAAGACCGGAATCGCTGGAGCTATGCTAAAGCTATTATCAGCTCAGAAACACAGGCTCCCATATCTTACTAGGAAGGAGACGGCTGTGGGTGGTAATCAGCAATCTGATCTACCAGGAGCCGCACACCAATCCACAGGAATTAACTCCTGCAGGACTGGGAAGAAATACAAATGAACCAGTCGACACCTGACTCTGGCTGAGCAACTAGGAGACATCAGGTTGCTTTTCACACTCAACAATGTAAACAGAGTCTGACGCCGTCGTGGCACCCCAAGCGTGTGGAGCTGAACACCACATCACACCAACAATCCACTGAACGAAGATAGGAATGCAGTGTGAAAAAGTGGCCTATGGCTTTGTTCTCATGTCCTGTAATTCCGTTTTTGGATCCGTATGGAAAATGTAAAAACGGTTCTGTCAATTACCATATACTGCGCTGCAGTGCTTCATTGTGTCAGCATACTAACATATCAGCCTTCTGCAGAGACTGAAAAGACAAGTAGAGATGAGCGAACCAGTGTTTGGTACAAACTCAGACTTTTTCAAGAAAATTGAGTTGGGGTTTGGCGTTTGGGTGCTTTATGAATGCAAAACATTGTGCGAGTATCACTGTGCTCGGGTACGCTCGGTGCTCAGCCCAGTGTGAGATGCTTGTAGTGTTTGATTGGCTCTCACTGGGGGTAACAATAGCATGATCTGATGTAGGGTGTACCCCAAAAAAAAAATAGGAGAGAACCCGACCCTGAACCCCTCCCCCCTGAAGTGTTCTGTTTATGGCTGTATGTGGGCAGCGACCCAAAGTGTCAATCAGTGACTTCAAATGCAGTTCAGGTCAAGTCTGTGTCCAAAACCAATATTTAAATAAGTTCAGCTGGATCCGCAGAACCCGAACTTCCATGGGTCCGCTCTTCTCTACAGACGAGGTAGAGTAGACAGGTGTGACCTTCTGTGCCAACGTTTCGGGGTCCTCACACTTTCTCAAGGCTACAATGATCCTTCCTTCTGGTCCTTAAATCGGCTCACACCATGTGACCCAACCACGAATCACATACGGCAAGTAATAGTCTTTGCAGAAGGCTGATATGTTGGTACGCTGACACATTGAAGTACTGCAGCGCGGTACGATGGTAACTGACCCGCATGGATCCACCGCACCCAGCATGGATTATAAAACTGCTATATGAGTGGGGCTGCACAGGATGGGTAACATAATTCTATTTTGGATTCCTTGCAGAGTTATTATACTGAAGATGACAATTTTGTGTGATTAATCCAGACTATTGAAGGTACCATATGTATGGAATAATGAAATTTATTTATTTGATATATTTATCGATCAATTTTGCCTGGATAAACTATACTGCAAGAAGAAAAAAAGTTTTTCTATCTCTACTGCGCTGTGGCGTGAAGTGATCGTTATTGTTAATGTTGTCTTGAAGAAATGTTGAATATGTAAATATATAAAAAAAATTTGACTTGAGAAAAGAGACATTGTTGTGCCTTGTTTCCTTTTTTTATTTGACTGTCAGCAGCGTTACAGGAACAGCTGCTATTACGGAAAATACAGTTGAAGATTAATTTATATTTTTCAGTGAAACAAAGAATTGATCCTGCACTACCAAGGTTTACCTTTTATAGTTGGGTGGCCAGAGGAAAGCCGCTCCAGATCCGAGAATCAACCATGCTCAGAATGGCACACTTCAAAAGAGGCAGATATCCAGCAAGTAATCCACAAAAGAAGAAAAAGCGGCTCCACTCCAAGATCTGTGAAAAGGATTTATTGGTACAAAAGGAGTGTCCAAGCTTACATGAAAAACACAAATCCCTATTAAAAATCTTTATTTATTCAATTATTAAAAATTTCTCAGGTGAAACACACACACACACACACACACACACACACACACACACACACACACACACACACACACACACACACACACACACACACACACACACACACAGTACCATACAAAAAAGAGGGACAGTCAAAAAAAAAATGTTTTCTGAGATATTATTTTATGTTTTTTCTCAGAAAATGTTTATTGTTATATATATTTGACAGTACAGGTCAGAAAAAATTGGTGAAAAAAACTCCTTAATAACAATAGAGGTCAGAAAAAATTGGAGAGATAATATACTCAATAAATCATAATAACAATGACCCTAGTATATACCTATAAGGGTATGTGCGCACGTTGCTTTTTACCTGCTTTTTTGCTGCTTTTTCTTCTGCGCTGTTTAATGCCAAAATGGATGTGTTCTTCTATTCAAGCAAAGTCTATGGGAATTTGGGTTTCTTGTTCACACTATGTTGTTCAAAATGCTGCCTTTTTGTGGCAGAACTTTGGTCAAAAACTCAGCTTTGCAGTGCAAAACCCAAATGGCAAAAACAATTGACATGTTGCTTCTTTGAAAAGCTGAGTTTTTGACCAAAGTTCTGCCTCAAAAAGGCAGCATTTTGAACAACATAGTGTGAACAAGAAACCCAAATTCCCATAGACTTTGCTTGAATAGAAGAACACATCCATTTTGGCATTAAACAGCGCAGAAGAAAAAGCAGCAAAAAAGCAGGTAAAAAGCAACGTGCGCACATACCCTTACTGACCCCTACCTGCCAACGGAGGGTATGACACCCTAACTTAGCTGGGCGTTCCCGTTCCTCGTCGCCTATTCCTCACTTCCCCTTCATTTTTCCTACCATATGAGGACTAAAAATTACGCCACTAATGTAAATACATTGTATTTTTTTGAAAAATACAATAATGGGGGACCCCCCTAGAAGCGCATGGTTAGCGCAAAACGTCTGTTGTCCTGAGTGAGCTCGTACCCAGCTCTGCCACTGCCTTTTTTATGCACTTTTTTTGTACCAATAAATTATTTTTATGGACCTGGGAGTGGAGCCACTTTTTCTTCTTTTAAGGATTACTTGAATTAATATTTTTAAGCCACTATTATATGTTTTTTTCCTGTCTTGGCTTATTGAAAGTACGTTGAAATAAATGTGATGTTGTTTAATGAAATATCAGAATTAACTGAAAATAGCACAGACTTTTAGGGTACGTGCCCATGATGGGGCTTCCTGGACGCTGCTCACTTTCTCTTGCAGAGATGCTAATGTTCTCGCGTTAGAACGTGCCGTCCGTGCCCACGATCATTGTTCGGGGCGCATTGAATTTTCACGGTGTTCTCCCGCTAATAACATTCGCGTCTCTGCAGAAATGAATTCACATGCTGCGGCTCAAAAAGCCGTGGCAAAGGTCAGTTTACGCTGCGTACGATAGAAGCAACGCGAGCAGATTTGTATAAATCCCATCCACTGTGCTTGTACTGTACTGTAGTGAAAACACACTGCCTCCAAAACGCCGCTGACACTAATCGTGGGCACGTACCCTTATGTTTACAGATGCAGAGAGAAAGTATCCTACAAAATGCTACTCCACCCAAAGTAATCAGCCTAGAGATTTAGCAAAGAAACTTGAGTAATTGAAGAAATAGAAATAGTGTAAAGGGAACCTGTCAGGTCCAATATGCACCCAGAACCACGAGCAGTGCTGGGTGCATATTTCTAATCCCTGCCTAACCGTCCCTGTATGGTAGCTTACATAAAGATATCTATAGAAAAAGTATTTCTAAAGATGTTTGTGATATGCTAATGAGCGAGGGGACTAGTCACGAGGCCATTAGCTCCTGTGCTTATTCCGCCCAGAGGGTCGTGCTAACATGCTATTCAATGCCGCATCACAAGTGATGCCGCGTGTACCTGTGTCCACTGTCATCGCTATTCAGAAGTCCCCGGCACTTCAGATCATGTGCACTAGACCTCTCTGGAGCTGGGACGCATACACCTGTCTTCATAGTGCGCATGACTTGAAGTGCCCAGCATTCAGATCAGCAGTAACAGTGTACTCAGGTACACACGTCACTGCTGCATTGAATAGCATGTTAGTACACCCCTGTGGGCATACTAACATGCTATGAGGGCGGCTAGTCGGGCGAAGTAGCTCCCTTGCGAATTGTCCCTGTGCTCATTAGCATATCATAAAGGATCTTTAAACATACTTTTTCTAAGGCCGGTGTCACACTTGCGATTGACTCGCACGAGTGTAATGTGAGAAAATCTCGCATTGCACTCGAACTAATGTTAATCAATGAGGCAGCTCCCATCTGCTATTTTTTCCTCAGCTCAAATCAGACTGAGGAAAAAAACGCAGCATGCTGCGATTTCTAGAGTTTCCTGTGCGAGTCTCTCCAATGCAAGTCTATGGGTGCGAGAAAAAAATGGATGTCACATGGACGGCACACACACCATCCTAGTGACGTCCGTTTTTATAGATGCCATTCTATCATGTAGCACAGAACACTGTAAATGCTCTATTACATGACTGTAAATGAGTAGCAGCTGCTGAGGAAAAAAACGGATTTCACACTGACAACATACTGATGAAAAGTAAGAAACAATCGTCCGACTTTCTGGCATGAGAATCGGACCGATTTCTCAATTGCAAGTGTGACGCCGGCCTAATGATCTCTTTATCTATGCTACTAGATACAGGGACAGTTAGGCAGGGATTAGCAATGTGCACCCAGAACTGCTCGTGGGTCCTGACAGGATCACTTTCATTTAACCCTATATGCATCCACCATTGCTCAATGCTTAAAACTGTGGAGAATACCTAGAGGGTTGAGAAATCATCAATTTTATTAAGAGATGATACAGTACATCTACAGATTTGGTATGTATTGTGTAATAGACATTCTTTGGATTTAACCTCTTCACAAGCAAAGACATACCGGTATGTCCTTGGCCGTGTCTGTCCTGTTAACGCAGGCATATTTGATATCGCCGTGTTCAGAAATGCTCGATTTGTCAAAATATAAAATCTATTAATTTGTTCGGTACACGGCGAAGTGAGGAAAAAAAAAAAATCAAACCTCCAGAAATATATTTTTTTTCGTCACCAGAACATTGCAATAACGTGCGATCTATGCATCTATGCAAAAATGGTATAATTAAAAATGTCAGCTCAAGACGCAAAAAATAAGCAGTCACTGAAATATATTGATGGAAAAATAAAAACGTTATGGCTCTTAGAAGAAGGGGAGGAACAAATGAAAAAGAAAAATGGTAAATGAAAAAGAAAAATGGTAAATTGCCCGTTGGTGAAGGGGTTAAATATCTAATCTATATTTTTACATTATTATTCAGTCCCACTAGAGAGCTTGCACTTGTGTATGCTCGGCGGCTCGTGCGGTGCACTGCTGTACAGGAGGCCGGGTTCAGACCACTGGGTGCAAAACCATCTGTCTCATCTACAAAAAGTAGACTTTTAAATTCGTATTGTCATCCACATACCTTCTCTTTGTCCATTTTTATTTTCTTTTTTACATTTATGTAACATTTTTACATCAAATATTTACTAATCAGAGGCCAAATCCGATTTTCTGTGTTAATAATTGGAACGCCTCCGTAAAGAACAGACGTCGTGTGCTTGGTAGCCCGCATGAGCAAGTAACTTGTAGTGGTGGAGTCTAAACTGAAATATGGATCAACGTAGTGATGCAGTGGGTTTTCTTTTTTATATACGTGGACTGTTTGTGTAGCATACCACATTGACTTGCATTGGTCCTTGTGTTTTGCATGTGGACAGCACAGACTGATCATTGTATTTCTAGATCATAGGTTAATTATTGCAGGTAGAGCCCTGTTTATAGCTCACCCAGTTATAAGGCAGTGGGGCTTTCTGGCACCTCTGGGGTCTCTTAGCGTCAGATCCTGCAAAGCTTTGACTTTTATTAAAAAAAAAAAAAAACACCACAAAACCATAACCCATAGATTTAAACACAGATCCCCAGCATTTGGTCTGGAGGATATGACATCTATGCACTCCAGCCTTTAACATTTAATGAATATCATCATAGAGAATATAAGCAGAACAGTGTGAATGAGACAAGCTTACTAATGTTTTAATAAAAATGTACTTTTTATTTCCAGGATTATTGACTGTCGGACATCTGCTCTAGAACATGTCGTTCATGCATTCCTCGGAGCTTCTCCAGGTATCTTTTGTTGTGTGAAACTCTAAAGTTTTTCTTGTTATTTTAGTGTTATGTCCAATTATTTGATGTACATTGTTATGTGAAACAAAAAATAATGAGTCTGTATGGGCCATATCAGTTACTATATGGCATTAATGTAGGGTGGACTGTCATGAATTGCACTTGCATGGAGTGAGGCCACACATGTATAGTCAGCACGTGACCACATAAATGCAAATCACATACTTAGTCACCTGCCCTTTGCTACCTTCACCAGAAAATCTTCACAGCGTGGAGTGCGCACAGTGTGAGGATTCCCAAGTCTGTACTCACATAGTGTGACTATAGACTCCTACCCTAAAGGCTCTGTCACACACAGAGAGAAATCTTTGGCAGATCTGTGGTTGCAGTGAAATCATGGACATATTGTTCCATTTGTACACAGCCACAAACCTGGCACTGATTGTCCACAATTTCACTGCAATCACAGATCTGCCAAAGATTTATCTCTGTGTGTGACAGGGCCTTAAGGCCAAACAGCCCCTGCAGGTAAGGGCCGTTTCACACTTTTCACCGGATTTAGCGCACTCCATTAGAGTGTATGCAGTACAATGACAGCGTGACAAGCTCCGGTCACATGCTGTCATGTGACCGGAGCATGTGACCCGGGAGTTGGCGCTCTGCCACTGTACTGTATACACTGCACTGGAGTGTGCTGAATCCGGCAATCCAGCGAAAAGCCGGATGTGTGAAACTAGCCTAAATGTGACAGGTTCCCTTAGAGGAGACTAGCTGAGTATGGAGACTTATTCAAAAATAGCAGTTGCACTCCAGTAAAGAGAGAAAAAACAAGAATGTAGGTGGTGAATATTGGAATGTGAATATGCATTACTGCTAAGAAAACATGAAAAAATTTGTTTGAAAAAAAGTCTTTGAAAAATATGAGTTACTGAGCAAATAAAGGTGGTCAAGGTATAACTCTCATCTGGGTCCTACTCTAGTTGTTATGCCTGTCTTGTCCAAACTGAACTATTATATGGGCTAGAATAGAACCTGCAAAAGGAAAATTAAAACCTCCTGAAATAACTGGGAGGAGTGCGCAGACAAAGAACATGACTCCATAATATAAACTAGAAATATTGCCGACACTTCCTAATCTCATAGTCTGAACTGGTGCATACTGAACATGACATACAAAATTCAAAAATAGCAGAAAAACAAAGACCAAGTACAGCGACCCTCATAATGTTGGTAGTGTACATGAACCCCATAGAATACATACAAAAACTTGTGAACGAGGGGGGGTATTTTTCATGTTTTTTTGGAGTAAGAATTACTGCACCACAATTGTGAAAAAAGTATACAGTTCTTATTATTACAAAAAAATACAAAATACTGGAAATCAAATGTGCTTGCAGTTAGTGATTAGACATGCATAGTTAAAATCCAATTAAATGAGACAGAGAAAAGAAGGTCACAGGGAGGAAGACAGGCTACCCCTTAATTTCTGTGCGGGGAACAGGATAGTTAGATTAATTCCAGATGGCCATATAAATAACCAAAGAAACATAGGTATATCCCCTAAAATAGTAGAGTAATGGAGGGCTTATACATGAAAAGTAACCAACAGGATAAGGTCCAAATCAGGGCCTGAACACAATAATATGTAACACCACCAGCGAGTACATAGCATAATCTCAAAAAAAAATAAAAAAATTTACAATGGTGGAGATTGGCACCTGAAGGACCTGTTCAGTATCTGTCTGGATTGCCCATGGTATAACTGACCTAATATAAGGAATTTTACACTTAAACAACATATTGTGTCTGCTTACCAAGCACCAGACATCATTAATAGTGATGAGCGAGTACTAAAAAGCTCGGGTGCTCGAGGCTCGGGCCGAGCATCCCAAGATACTCGTGTACTCGGCCCGAGCACCGAGCCCAATGTTATCCTATGGGAGACTCGAGTATTTTTCTGAAATGACCCCCGGCAGAAACCCTAAAAATGTCACAAAAGTCTCAGAAGAGTGCTCAAATGACATGGCAACAGCATGGGGAAGACCCCTTGAAGCATTTATCACTCAAAAGTCACAGCTGTGAACAATTTTGTCCGAGTTTTACGCCATTTTTACGGACTCAGCAGAAAACCTTCCAAAATGACACCAAAATGAATTTTCATGGCGGAAATGTTAAGGGCACATACCCAATAGTGAGATAGAGCTGGTGTATGTTACTTTTTGAGATTAATACATGAAAGATTTTACGTAAAACATTGTGTGGCACTCCGATGTCCAAAACGCACGTTGATTAGTTTCATCAACTAATGATGAACGAGCACTACCATGCTCGGGTGCTGGGTACTCGTTAAGAGCAGTTGGATGCTCAGATGGATGAGACTTAAGTATAATGGAAATCAATGGGGAAATTGAGCATTTTTCCGGAAGATTTCCCTGAAAAATTCTTGAATTCCTCATTGATTTGCATTGTACTCCGATAGTCGAGTCTCACCCATCCGATCATCCAACTGCTGTTTGTCATAATTCAGGCCTGGCCCAGAACTATCATGTGTGGAGTTCAGGACATGAAGGGGTTAACTTCTTGCAGCCTCATTCTGGGCTGCAGAGCACTATATCCTGACGCCGCACCTGTCATCCAGTGCCAGTAATAGTTTTGCTCTGCAATGATTGCTCCTGTGAATACCCGATCTGTCCAGCCTCCCCGCTACCTCGTCCTGACTTGTGTTCCCTTGCTCCATTCATTTGTTCGTGATCCCTGACTCCCTGTCTCGGTCTGTATATTTGTCCTGTCTCATTTGTCTGTCTCTGTCCTGTCCCTTGTACCCCGACCCCAGTCGTTTATCTGTTTGCCCGGCTTAAGACTTTGCTTTATTTGTGACTTCAGCTCCGTCTCTTCCTCCTGCTTCATACGTGAAATCCCGGCTCTGACCCCTTGCATACCACCTGACTTCTCTTTGCTTATTCCTTTGGTCACCGATATTGATCTCCTGCTGCTGACTTGGTGTGTTGACTACTCTGCTTCCCTCTGCTGGTCTACCTGCTAACTGCACTCTGAAGTTACATTACTGGTAACTTCAGTATCTTCCTAGTGCAGTGTGACATTCAACGAGTACCGAGCATGGTAGTGCTGACTCATCACTACTCATTATGAGTACTCGAGCACCCGAGCATGGTAGTGCTCACTCATCACTAGCAAATACCACTTGGGAAAGGTAGCTACACTGCAAGTCAATATTTAACCCTTGATTTTGTTGCAGCAATTTATTTTTGTATTTTTAAACAATGACTAGCAAGTGAATGAAGAATGGACACGCTGTATCTTTTAACCGCTTCACAGTTTTGAACCCTGAATAAGAAAAGTCTGAATATGTGCACAATATTGTCGTTTTTACATTTCTGTGCATCATGTTCATTTTTTTTCTGTGACGTTCCCACGTTTTTTCAGACGTTTTCCAAGGCGAATTCCACCTAAACAAGTCGTCTGTTTATAATTTTAGGCTAAGTTCCCATAATGTGTATTTTGTGCATTTTTTTATGCTACATATTTTTGCAGGCAGGGTTAGGCTGCGTTCCCACAATCAGCTTTTCGTAAGTTTTTTTTTCTGCACTTATTGAGATTTTTTCATTGTGTTGTTTGAGTGTGTTTCTTTACTTGCGTTTCTAACACTGCGGTTTCTGATACTTCCTGGCATTTGGCTTTGACATAACTATCAATACAGTCATGTGTTCTTTATATACTTTTTTTATGCTTCCTCACAACGGAAATGTCGTAAAAACTCATCGGCATTTCCAATTTCTATGTGGAAAATACACATAGAATCTCAATGTACTTGTAAGAAAAATTGACATGTTGTGGATTTAAAAACACACAGCAGGGACGAGTTGTAAAAGAAGAGTGCAATTCCACAATTTTTTTTTTTTATTTTCCATGTTCGCTATATGGTAAAACTGTACATTTGCGCAGATGTCAACCATGATTTTTTTTTATTTAAGTACTGAAGTTTTTTTTTGTTTTAAACTTGTAAACAAAATAATGTTTGCTTGTCGCCAATTTACAAGACCCGTGAAGTTTTTATTTTTCCAGATTTGGGTCTGTATGATTGCTTATTTTTTGCACCCTGATCTGACATTTTTAGTGATACCATTTTGAGATAAATGTTTTGATCACCTCTTATTGCATTTTATTGCAATAAAGCGGCAACCCCCCCCCCCAAAAAAAATGTAATTCTGATATTTTGATTTATTTTCTCGTCATGCCATTTACCGATGAGATTCATTGATTTTATATTTTGATATATCGGATATTTCTTAACACAGTGATACCAAATATGGGATTTTTTTTTAAAAAAAATTGTTTTGTTTCTAATGGTGCAAAAGGGATGTAATTTGAACGATTGCGCTTTTTTTTTCTTTTCTTTTTTTTTTTTTTACTGTATTTAATAGTCACCTTAGGGGACTTTTAGCTGCAATTATCTAATTGCTTGTACTATACATTGCAGTGCTACAGCACTGCAATGTATAGCTAAAATCAATCTCCTATGAATGCTTGTCATGGGCTGACATTCACAGGTGACTCATTATGACAAGCACAGGGGTCACCAGAAGACTCTCGGGTGTCACAACAACCAATCGTCACCCTGGGATCACATCACAGGCACACCGATAGGCAGGAGGAATGACACTCCCCCTTTCGGCATGTGTCTGAACTATGGGAACTGACAGTTGCAACAGGGGAAGTCACTGATGTCACCGCTCTCACATGGTGTTTCTGTACCATGAGAACCGACAGATGCCTCTGATGAAGTCACTTATGTCACCACTTTCACAGCTGCAGCTCCATCAGTGAGTCCTACCTGCCACAGTGATTTTGTCACGTTTTCTAATGTGACTGCAGCCTCAGGATGTAACAGAGGCAGGATCGTCAGGGAACGTTGTGATGGGAATTACATCAGACCTGCAGGTGTGCTTTGGAGGTTAATAAATTGTAGAAATGGTGTTTTTTTTTTTGTTTTTTTTTTAAATAAAGGATTTTTCTCTGTTTTGTCTTTATTTCTTTTTACTTACTTGATTAGTAATGGGGGGGTCTCATAGACCCCTGCTATTACTAATCCAGGGCTTCGTGGCAGCTGTTATTTGTTTTTTTTTTGTTGTTTTTTTTTTTTTTTTTTTGCAAAATCACAGCTGTCATTAACCCTTTATATTAACGTGATTGCCTCCGTACCAGGGCAATCGGAATGAGCCGGGTAAGCACCAGGATTGGCTCATCTAATGGATATGCCAATTCTGGGGCGGCTGCGGGCTGTTATTTTTAAGCTGGGGAAGGTCCAATAATGATGGGCCTCCCCAACCTGGGAATATCAGCCCCCAGCTGTCTGCTTTATCTTGGCTGGGTATCAAAATTCAGGGAGTCCCCACGCTGTTTTTTTTTAAATTATTTAAATAATTAAAAAAAACCAATCACAGTGTCACAGAGGGTGCACGGGGTAAGTAGTGAATATTCACAGGTTTTAATGAGCAGACCTGGAAGCAGTATGACAGGTGCGCATAAACTCTGTATGTATAATTGTACTGCTTTACTCTCCATTTTGCAGCCATGTAGCCCTTCCTACCATCATTTTATAGCACTTAAGTTCAGGTCCCCATATACTTATATGGGGGTCAAGTTCAGATCAAATCTGGTCCTGAACTTGACTTTTTTTTAAAGTCCAGCCAAACCTGAACATCTGCGGGTTCGCCCTCCTCTAGTCATGACAGCTAGGGGTCAGCTGACAACCCCTGGTCTGTCAAGATGAACTTTCTAAGAACACTGGCTGTGAGATGCAGCTGAGATTACAATGATCTGTTAGATCACAGCAGGATAGAAAAGAACCTTAACCCCTTCAGCACTGGATGAAATTAAATACGTTTCAACTCAGGGTAAAAGACGAACGGGCGCTAAAGAGGATCTGCAATTATTTATGTGTTGTGACCTTCTGATCCCAGATCCCTCTGAGATCACATTAGGCCATGACTCACTCGTGACAGTACCCCCTCCCACTCTACAAGGGGCCTCATGACCCTCAGGACTAGGTTTGTTCGGATGAGATGCATGAAAGGAATGCAACAACCTATTAGCATTAACTTCCAATGCTGGAACCCTCATCCTTTCTTCCTGACCATAAGCCTTCTAGTGTACAAAATATTGAAGAGAGCGTCGAACAGAATGAGAATCAACGATTCTTGCCACCTGAAACTCTAAATTACCATCAACAATAACTGGAGGTGGCAGAACGGGTGACGGGTCCAAAGGCATATGATATGCCTGAAGAAGGCTGGCTCACAGCCAAAATGCATTGCATTGTATTTTAATAATTTTAATAAATTATTTTGAATGAAGTGTGGGATATTGAACCCTCTTATCCCATTAAAACATTGCCATTGGTGATGGAGAATGCTGTTACTGATCTATTTTCCTGGTTTAATCATTAAATCCTTTTCTGATGACACATTTGCTTATATTATGCCATAGCTCTCTCATTTCTGGTAGCCTTCTTCAGTACACCTACCAAACTACATTTCAGGTTACAGATCCAGTAGGTTCTCAGTGGAGTGGCACCTTTATTTGGCAATAGCCCTCGTTTGCAGAAAGGAAGGTGCTTGGTGCAAGAGCTGAAGCTGCGCTATCGCTAACAATTTGTAAATGCAGCCCAAGCACTGGATTTCCTGCCAGACACCCTTGTTTTCTAGTAACCTTTCTGGTGACAGGTTGGCATTACTGGCCGATTTCTTGGCCGTTTTAACACATGATATAAATATTCCATTTAATTTGAACTGTTCCTAAAAACTCTTTCACTAAATGACGTTGAGCTAATTTTGGATAGCAGTTATGTTATTTCATCTAATAAATTCCCGGAAAAAGTAAGAAAAATAGTCAAAAAATAAAAATCTTCACTTTCCACAGCTCATTTCCCGGAATCATTTTTTGGACACACGTAGATGCTATAAAGCATTTAACAGCAGCAGTTTCTGTGTATCAGCCGAGAAGTGGTTTCTGCACCTCTTAGAAATCTTCTGCAAAGCATTTACTATGAAATAGCTTCTGTTAGATTTTTCTCTTCTGGGTTAGTTAAGTTTTTTTTCATTTAAGCTTATTTTATAGACCTGGCCAAGACCACCCTATCACCCAAAAATGTGGCAACCCAGCCCTTGTTTCCAGTGCAGAACTGCAATAAAAAAGGTAAACATTTGTAGCGTGTTTTCATCATTTATAATTCATTTTCTTCACAAAGCTTCTTTATTTTCTTTTTCACCGAGATTTATATACTTGTGTGACATTACAAAAGGCTCTGTCCATATCTGCCCTATTTATTTACATTTACAGAAAGGGCCAGAAATATTCAGACATTGACTCAAGTTTTGTCATTATAGCTGTTTAACAAAACATATTCAAGATACAGTTATATAATCAATTTGGGCTTAAAGTGTAGACTCTCAGCCTTAATTTTGAGGTTATTCACCTCATAATTGGAGTAAGGGTTTAGGAATTACAACTCTTTAATATATAGCTGCTTCTTTTTCAATGGATCAAAGGTAATTGGACAATTATCACAAAACCTCTTTAATGTGCTATTCCCTCATTAGTCCATCATCCTCTATTAAGCAGGTAAAAGGTCTGGAGCTGATTCCAGGTGTCACATTTGCATTTGGAAGCTGTTGCTGTGAACCCACAACGTGCGGTCAAAGGAGCTCTCAATGAAGAAGAAACAGACCATCATTAGGGTGAAAAAAAGGAAGCAATCTATCATAGAGATAGTAGGAATGTTAGGAGTGACCAAATCAACAGTTGTGGTAAATTCTGCAAAAATAAAGAGTGGGCTTGGAGCCAGATAAAGTAGAGAGCCAGTCTCATCCTCTTGAGCTTGTCGATGCTCCATGATGATTCAGCAAGATTGATAGGAGGAAATATGGACTTCACTTATTGCAGGACAAATCTTTTGCTGTAACCTGGATCTTTAGTGTCTTTCACATTCTGATCTGCTGGAACCCGTATACAACAAAACCTGGGGTCAGCTCTCCGGCGATACTCCTGCCTTTTCTTCCTCCTCTTGTATTCTCCGCCAGCATAAGCAAAAATAGAGTGAACTAGTGAGCTTGGAAAATCAAGTCCTGGATATCAACGGAAGACAACAGTGATGGATTATCGCCAAATCCTTTCCATGGTGAAGAAAACCCACTTCACAACATCCACACAGGTGAAGCACACTCTGCAGGAAGTAGGTGTTTCAGTATATAAGTGCACCATTACATTTTAGTGACTCTTACAAGTAGCCTTGCACAGATGAGCAGATTTACATGCACTTCTACTGGCCTTGGGGGTGGAAAGCTAAATTAAGTATGGTACGCTGGTCGATAGGATTATACTTCCAGTTTGAGAAGGTGCTTAAAGCTGGTGGTGGTAGTGTAGTGGGAGTGGCTGATGCAAGAACGCCGAGTAAGGTAGGAACCCCTGAATATAAGTACGCTCTCTCTATGTAATTTATGTGGGGAAGTTTTGGATGTTATTAGTCTGGCAATGGGAGCTCTGGGTGTCTCTTGTAATTGGAGGGTGGGCAAGGGGCCAAAGCTGGATGTCACTGCTGTGGTGGCCTTGGATGTGCTTCTCAACTCGCTCTCAGTGCTGAATGTTGCACCGAAGGATAGAAAGATAAAGGAGTACTACCTTGGGACAATGTCATAATAACTTTGGAATAGAGTGGAACCAGGGCTCCTAAGCGGTCTCTCAAGCTAGGGGAACCTATGCTATCTCTAATCTCAGGAATACTCGTGATGGTGAAGAGGCCTGAGTCTCCTTCCTGGCCCTGCTCCTCACCAGTCGTGATCTGATTCCCTCTCCCCTCAGGGAGGGATGGGACAGGAGTGTATTGAAACCCATTGATCAAGGCAGACAAGGGAAAAACAAAACTTTGTTACACAGCGTGCACACACAAAGGTAAAATCATTAAGAGATTCAGGAGGAAAAACCAAGAGCAGGAAGGAAATACAAAACAGGGGTAAACTATACAACCTGCTTCAAGCAATAAGCACAACTTTCATCAGAGAGTCTGGGACACCAGACCTCACAGACCAACATAGAATAAAATATAGCTGGCATGGGTAGAAGGATTCCACCAGCCTAAATTGGCAGAGAGCAAATGTTAAAGGTCTTTCCACAATATGGGATTAACCCCTTCACGACCGACCGATTTTTTTTTTAATTTTTTTTTTGCTTTCCGTTTTTTTTTTCGCCATTCTTTTTCTGAGAGACGTAACTTTTTTTTATTTTTCAGTCAATATGGTCATGTGAGGGCTCATTTTTTGTGGAACGAGCTGTACTTTTCAATGAAACCATAGGTTTTACCATATAGTGTACTGGAAAACGGCAAAAAAATTCCAAATGCAGAAAAATTGCAAAAAAAGTGCGATAGCACTATTGTTTTTGAGATATTGTATTCATTGTGTTCCCTGTATGGTAAAACTGATGTGTGGGTGTGATGCCTCAGGTCAGTGTGAGTTCGTAGACACCAAACTTATATAGGTTTACTTTTATATAAGGGGTTAAAAAAAATTCGGACGTTTGTCTGAAAAAAGTGGCGCATGTTTTACGCCATATTCCGTGACCCGTAGCGTTCTCATTTGTCGGGGTCTATGGCTCAGTGACGGCTTATTTTTTTGCGACTCGAGCTGACGTTTTTAACGGTACCATTTTTGCGCAGATGCTACGTTTTGATCGCCTGTTATTGCATTTTGCGCAAAAGTTGTGGCGACAAAAAAAGTCATTTTGGCGTTTGGAATTTTTTTGCCGCTACGCCATTTACTGATCAGATTAATTGATTTTATATTTTGATAGATCGGGCGTTTCTGAACGCGGCGATACCAAATGTGTGTATATTTTTTATTTTTTTAACCCTTTAATTTTCAATGGGGCGAAAGGGGGGTGATTTGAACTTTTTGTTTTTTTGGGTTTTTTTTAAATTTTTTAAAACTTTTTTTTTTTACTTTTTTTTTTTTAGTTTACTAGTCCCCCTAGGGGGCTATTGCGATCAGCAATCCGATCGCTCTGCACTATCTGCTGATCACAGCTACACAACTTTCGCTTTCCACGGAGGCCAGGGAAGCAGGAAGTGAAAGTAGTTCATATCTAGCACAGGAGTTATTACATGACCCTGTGCTACCATGACAACCATCGGAAGTCGCGTGATCATGTCACGTGACTTCCGGTATCGGGCGGTAAGTAAAACTTTACCGTGATTGTGTTTATAATGGCGCTGTCACATATTGACAGCGCCATTTCAGGGGTTAAACGGCACGAGCAGATAATGATTCTGCTCGTGCCTAGCAGGCACACATCTCAGCTGTGAAAATCAGCTGAGATGTGCGCCGATCGCAGCATGCTGCTGCCAGCAGACCGCGGGCAGTAACGTTATGACCGCTAGGATGTAATTTTACTGCCCGCGGTCGTTAAGGGGTTAAAGGAGCAAGCCGACTAGCAGACATTAACTCTTGCTAGCCTACCTATGAATCAGCACACAGTAGGTTGATGCCCGAGTCTGCCTGTGTTGATCCCAGTCACCACAGAAACTATCGGGTGGAGTGGCAGAATCTGCAATGCGTCCACGACAGTCTGCGAAGTTTGTGCAAAACTCCTTGTGACAATGTATTATTAGTGATTGAATTTGTCTAATTCTTCACTGCAGTTAGCTTAATGTAGTTTTTTCACAAGCTGTTCCCGCACATCACTACACGGCTGGTGTACTTTATACTATGCTACCGGTAAGCACGACTGATCACATAACTGCTGTGAAAAAAGTGGGCAAAGCAAATGTTATTGTAATAACACATACGTCTGTTGTACTCAATTTGTATTTGCTCTGCAGTGAGATTAGAGCAGGGTGTTATGCATCTCACATAGGAGTAGTCTAGGATAATGAGAAATAACCTGATCTTGTTAGAGAGTGAGTACAAGTTGAGCACAGCAGACATAAGTGTGATTACTGTATACTCAGTAATCAGGAGAGCTGATAAAAGGGATTGCAATGTAACACAACTAAACTCTGCTGCGCTGCTCCTCCCCACACTGACTCATGCAGGAGGTTAGACCAGGAGATCAGAGCTGTGTTATTACCTCTCACACAGTGAGAAACCTGCTCCGAACTATGATGGGAACATATTCTTCTTTCCATTGAGTGTTTCTGCCTGATTATGAAGGTCAGCATCATGGGGAAGTGCACACCCCAGTGAGAATTATCTGATAACTTTTGTTAAGTTCAAGTTGGTGTTAACTCATTAGGTGCCAAATACTTTGGTTGCTAATATCTTTTTTTGTTGTTCCCCTTTGCTGCCAATATTACATCTTTTGTCCAATTCAACATAAAATATTTGCCAAAAGTTCCTCTTTAACTAGCGGATGAAACTCTGGCCCCGATTCATCAAAGCTATTATGCGTTAATAACGTTGCTATTTTTTTTTGCACAATGCAGAGTTGCACAAAATTTTGTGTCTTTTAGTGTTTTCCAGTTCCACTAAAATGGATGGTGCTTCGGTGATGTCACAAGTTATCTATTTCCTGAACAGCAGGGGTGTACTCTACGTTATAAATCTCACCCCAGTCCCTGACTGGAGGAAGATTTGTTGCAAGCTGCCCGTTACTTGTGAGATGTGCCTCATTCATTAGGAAGTGGGCCCTATCACTCTACCAAGTCCTTTAAACAAAATTGGTATATAAACAATCCCGCTGAATTTGGGCCTATGGATCCACATGCAGGTATACACTACATTTTGTAAAATCCTAAAAATAATTGTGTTAATGAAATGCATTACATAATATGGACATAGCATTGTGCTATATATAGGTCCCGATTTATCAAGGCCGACCTTGCTCACAACATAAGTTACTTCACAGCTCATCATAAATTAGATGAGCGCATGTCGCCCCAGTTCTGTCCACTTTGACAGAGCCACCGAAAACTGGTGTGAAAACGACAAATGTCGTAGCCTTTTTGCAAACCTTCATGTTGCACAAAAACGTTTTTTTTTTTTTTTTCCAAAGTGTTTTACGTCATATTTGTGGTGTAAACACTTTGAAGAATCGGAGACAATGTCTTCACTGGGTAGAAACACCTGAATGTTTAAAAGTGGCAGAAATTGTAAAAGTTTTCACCAGGGCTGACATTTTAGGATTTGTCCATTTCAGGGACTAATGATTCTTTACATGGAGTTTTCTTTCTAAACATTTCATTTTGATATTTCTCCAGTGTCTGATCTAAGATGGTAGAAGACTTTGTCCACCACTGTAGGCTATAAGACAGAAAGAAAACACTAAGTGCATCGCTCTCTGTATCTCACATAGGCTGCTTCCTTACAAAGGCCTAGGCATCCCCATCACTGGGGTCTTTTCAGGTCTCAGTGGTCTTACCTCTACCTAATAGATATTTTTGCCATCTCAAATTGATGGTCCGTAAAATAATATTTGCTAACAATTCACTTAAAGGGAATCTGTCAACAGATTTTTGTGAATTATCCTGAAAACAGTGTAATAAAAGGGCAGAGACCCTGATTCCAGTGATGTATCACTTATTAGGCTGTGCTATAGTTTCAAAACAGTGCTTTACCAGCAGGAGATTATCACTGCTGGTCTAGGTGTTGCGTGCCAGGCAGTCCAGCATATCTGATTGACAGCTTGCTTCCAACGTACCGTGTGTGCAGGAAGGTGCCAATGTTGTGGGCCGGGATATAAACAGCTCAACATTAATAGCTTCATCTACATCAGAGAAAACAGGGATTTTATCAAAACTACACCTAGCATTCCAGTAAGTGAGACATTGTTATAATTAGAGTCTCTTTCTCAACATCATGCTGCTATCAGATTCCACACCAAAAACCTGTTGACAGAATCCCTTTAAAAGAATAAATAGGATTTGCTGTCTTCATGGCATCAGTGACATTATATGACAAAAACTGTGTACTCCAGATGACATGACCAGGTCACACTACTCGTTACATCACTGGCATCTAGTGAGTACACAGGACTGGTGTCAATCAGAACTCAAGGACAGGAACAATCATCCATTTTTGCAGATCTTGCAGATTTTTTTAGTTGTTATTCTAAAGGAACCAAAGCTAAAATGTATATTTTATTTCTAAATATGATTTTTTTTTACTTTTAATTTTTACTATTTTTTTCCCACTAATATCTACAGTATATTATCTTATTATTTTATTATTTTTTCAAAAAGAATATTTAAAGTAAAAACTTTGCATTTTTCATGTCAACCACAAGATGTCAGCAAGTTTCCAATTATGACTGGTAAAGCAGACTCTCCTAGTTTGCATTCCTGCAAAGATTGTGTCACCTTGAGGGCTAATGATAGAATTGTCCTTGTAATATATTTATACCCATCACAAGATAGATATAGATAGATAGATAGATAGATATATATATATATATATATATATATATATATATATATATATATATATATATATATATATATATATATATATATATATATATATATATATATATATATATATATATATATATATATATTACAGTGCCATGTAAAAGTTTGAGCACCTCTTGTCAAAATTCCTGTTATTGTGAACAGTTAAGCAAGATGAAGATTAAATAATCTCTAAAAGGCATTAAGTTAAAGATTTTTGATACAGCCCTCCTAATATACTTCTATCACTATGGCATAAATCATAACCTCCTCTACTGCTCTAGGGCACCAAGAAACGGGGCACAACCGTAGACCACCAACGTTAGTGACATTAGCCCTCCACATCTTTATAGCACCAGGATATTTTCTTATTAATATTTTTTATCCTAATTTCTGTTGTCCAAACCTGAGTGTGCTTCTAAAGGGTGCTTTACACGCTGCAACATCGCTAGCGATTGCTAGCGATGGTGCGAGCGATAGCACCTGCCTCCGTCGTTTGTGCGACATTTGGTGATCGCTGCCGTAGTGAACAATATCGCTACGGCAGCGTCACACGCACATACCTGTGCAGCGACGTCGCTGTGACCGCCGAACAATCCCTCCTTCAAGGGGGAGGTGCGTTCGGCGGCACAGCGACGTCACAGCGGCGTCACTAAACGGCCGCCCAATAGAAGAGGAGGGGCAGAGATGAGCAGCCGGAACATGCCGCCCACCTCCTTCCTTCCTCTTTCCCGGTGGACGCAGGTAAGGAGATGTTCGTCATTCCTGCGGTGTCACACAAAGCGATGTATGATGCCGCAGGAACGACGAACAACCAGCGGCATGCACCACCAACGATATTATGAAAAGGAGCGACGTGTCAACGATCAACGATTTGTGCTGTTTTTGCGATCATTGCTCCTTGCTGTCACACGCTGCGATGCCGCTAACGACGCCGGATGTGCGTCACAAACACAGTGACCCCGACGATATATCGTTAGCGATGTCGCAGCGTGTAAAGCACCCTATAGTCAGGAGATAAAATAGTCCATAACATATAAATAGTCCATAACATATATGTATATTAGTGTCACTTGCGGGATAATTTAAAGAGAACAGACCATCAGGATTTTCATATATGAAGTAAAGCCAGTGCTATACTCTCGCTAGGATGCTGAATGTAAGCATACATTTTGTTTAGAGATTGGATGTCTTATTTCAGAAATATGTGCAAGTAGAGTTCCAGTAATGCCCTGCTATTTGATTGACAGGTGCAACAGGAAGGGAATATTTGGGTTGAATCTTGCTATCTATTTCCGCCCCTGTCTACCTGCCTGTTCTTTCTCCTCCGGTTGCTGTCAGATGTTAATTCTGGCGCAGGCAGACAGATAGGAGTGGTAATAGAAAGCAAGACCCGACGCACATATTCCCTTCCTGCTGCCCCTGTCAATCAAATAGTAGGGCATTACTGGAACTTTACTTGCACATATTTCTGAAATAAATCATCCAATCTCAGAACAAAAGGTATGCTTACACTCCGCATCCTAGCCCCAATAGTTTACTTTATATATGAAAATCCTGCTGGTTGGTTCTCTTTAACATCAAGTTATGGTGCCGAGTTCCAATTACACAGACTATAAGTAGTCTTGTATAACTATGTGTACACAGGGCACAGCTCACTTGTTAAGGGGGCTTTACACGCAATAACATCGCTAACGAGATGTCGTTGGGGTCACGGAATTCGTGACGCACATCCGGCCTCGTTATACGACGTCGTTGTGTGTGACACGTACGAGCGACTGCTAACGATGCAAAATACTAACCAAATCGTTGATTGTTGACACGTCGTCCATTTCCCAAATATCTTTGCTGATTTTGGACGCAGGTTGTTGGTCGTTCCTGAGGCAGCACACATAGTGTGACACCCCAGGAACGACGAACAACACCGTACCTGCGTCCTCCAGCAATGAGGTGGGCGTCACTTTCATGCGGCTGCTTTCCGCCCCTCCGCTTCTATCGGACGCCTGCCGTGTGACATCGCTGTGACGCGGCACAAACCGTACCCTTAGAAAAGAGACTGTTTGCCGGCCACAACGACATCGCTAAGGAAGGTAAGTCCGTGTGACGGGTACTAGCGATTTTGTATGCCACGGGCAGCAATTTGCCCGTGACGCACAAACGACGGGGGCGGGTGCTTTCACAAGCTGTGTGTAAAGCAGCCTTTACATCAGGGGTGGGGAACCTTTTTTCTGCCGGGGGCCATTTGGAAATTCCTACCAACCTTTGGGGGCCGCACAAAATTATCAATGTGAAAATGCTACCCTGCTATATTTGGTCAAACAATTAATCAACTTACCCCTACTGTGGCGGCCGGAGCGGCTTCTCTTTGGTGCGGCTGTGATGTTTGATGATACCAATCATGTTTCTTCTCACAACTTCTTTTTCATTTTTGCCTTCCTCTGGATCAACATGTTAGGCTATGGGTTGAACTAGATGGACTTAGAGTCTCCCTTCAACCTTAAAAACTATGAAACTATAAGATTGGTAAATTATATGCATCACATAACAAACGCTCTATGTACATCACAGGAGACACTGGGGGCACATACATCACACAAGAGGCTGGGAACATGTATATGCCCCCAGTCCCTCCTGTGATGTATATGCCCCCCAGTCCCTCCTGTGATGTATATGCCCCCAGACTCTCCTGTGATGTATATTCCCCCAGTCCCTCCTGTGATGTATGTGCCCCCAGCCTTCCTGTGATGTATGTGCCCCCAGCCCCTCCTGTGATGTATATGCCCCCAGCCCCTCCTGTGATGTATATGCCCCCAGCCCCTCCTGTAATGTATATGCCCCCAGCCCCTCCTGTGATGTATATGCCCCCAGCCCCTCCTGTGATGTATATGCCCCTCCTGTGATGTATATGCCCACAGCCCCTCCTGTGATGTATATGCCCACAGCCCCTCCTGTGATGTATATGCCCACAGCCCCTCCTGTGATGTATATGCCCACAGCCCCTCCTGTGATGTATATGCCCACAGCCCCTCCTGTGATGTATATGCCCACAGCCCCTCCTGTGACGTATATGCCCACAACCCCTCCTGTGATGTATATGCCCACAGCCCCTCGTGTGATGTATATGCCCATAGCCCCTCCTGTGATGTATATGCCCACAGCCCCTCCTGTGATGTATATGCCCACAGCCCCTCCTGTGATGTATATGCCCACAGCCCCTCTTGTGATTTATGTGCCCCCAGCCCCTCCTGTGACGTATAAGTCACAGGAGACGCTGAGGACATGCACATCACAGGAGGGGCTGGGGACATGCACATCACAAGAGGGGCTGGGGACATGCACCACACAAGAGGAACTGGAGCGCAGGCACCACACGAGGGGCTGGGGCGAAGGCACCACACAAGAGGGACTGGGGCGCAGGTGTGGCGCCCTGGACAAGCCAGGACGTCACAGATACTGCAACAACACACCCCACACCCCGGCTAGGCACATCAAGGTCAGACAAAAATCCTTGTTGCCTCCCTCCAGGTGCTGATGTCCACACCAGGGGGTGGAGCCAGGCGGTTGGCCCCACCCACCGAGGAGTTCACAGTCCTGGAGGCGGGAAAAGGAAGGAGTTGAGTGGAGAGTTTGAAGTTGAGGAGTGAAGTGGTAGCGTAGCAGACTGACGGTGTCCGGCACATACAGCAAGGTTGGCAGACTGTGGTGACCGTCTGCAGGAGGGGCTGATTGACGTGAACCGTAAGGACCGGGGACGGGCGGTGGCCCGCCGGTACCGGATCGGGGAGTGAAGAGAAGCCAGCACCATTCGGCAGGGCCTACGGACCCCGACCAGGCTTGGAGTCACCGTAAAACCGGTCAAATCCGTTAGCGAAGGGAACCTCCGGGGTTTCCCAGCAGTCAAGACCCGATTGAAGGCAACCGCTCAAACCATGAAGGGAAATACAGTCACCGCCAAGGCTACAGTTCCCAGGGCCAGAGCCTGTGGGCAAAAGGGGCTCCCTCAGCATCCATCCAAGCTGGGGAGCGGGTTACCGGTGGGAAGCCACCAGAACCGAGAACATAACACGGGTGCAGGGAAAGGCAGTCACCGCCAACCTACCGGGAGAAGAACCACCGCAGCCGTCTGTGGGACCCGTCCATCCAGCCGTTTGTTTTACCAGAGACTTTGCATTAATCATTGGCTGAGTGAGTACCACTGTGCCGTGCGGCACCGCGCTGCCCCCGTGACCCTGCACCTCACCAGGCCCCATAACCCGCCTGCCATTCCTCCCTCACTGGGCCCCGGGACAACCAACCCCCCTACCCACGGAGGGGAAAAACAACATCCAAGCTGCTCCCTGTCAGCGCTCCCGGGATCCCCGTCCAGAGCAGCGGTGGTGTCACAACCTCACCACAACCGTGGGTGGCGTCACGGACAATAAATCCCCAAAACCATTCCCCTTTTCACTCACGGGCGAGGAGCGCCGCTCGAGTCCCTGGATCCGGCCCACCGCTCGAGCCACCGAGCAGCAAGCGAAGCGCTGCCCGTCCAGAGCAGCGGTGGTGTCACAACCTCACCACAACCGTGGGTGGCGTCACGGACAATAAATCCCCAAAACCATTCCCCTTTTCACTAACGGGCGAGGAGCGCCGCTCGAGTCCCTGGATCCGGCCCACCGCTCGAGCCACCGAGCAGCAAGCGAAGCAGCAGCAGCGCCGGACCAGAGCGTGGTGAGTACAGCGTCCCCTCCCCGCCCGTGACACAGGCACCACTGGGGGTGCACAGATATCACTTGCGGAGCCCTGACATCAGTTGGGGGGAAAGAGGGACACACAAACCTGGGGTGATAAACCGCATTGGGGGGCACACAGCACTGAGGGGAGGGAGGCCACAAAGCACTGAACATTACAAATATACACAGGCACACAAATATACACAGGCACACAGCAGCAGAGGGCTGGCGCTGAACACACAGCAGCGCCGGACTCACTGCACCGGAGAGCAGGTACCGGACACGCAGCTCTGAGGGTTAAGGGGCGGGCACGTAGCTCCGAGGACAGGGGGCGTGCACGGACCTCAGAGGGATGGGGGGCGGGCACGGAGCTCAGAGGGCCGGGGGGCGGGCACGGATCTCAGAGGGCCGGGGGGGCGGGCACGGAGCTCAGAGGCCCGGGGGGCGGGCACGGAGCTCAGAGGGCTGGGGGGCAGGCAACGCAGAGCACTAAACCCGCCCACAAAGTAAGTCCTCTCTCACTGGCACTGGCCAGCGGGAGAACGCATTAGTAAGCACAGCAGCACATGCGTGGATTTAAAGGGCCGGCGGCCCACAAGATGGCGGTAGCGGCTCGAGCACTGCCGCCCCCGGGAATCTGCCCGGGGGCCGCATGAAAGGGCATGGCGGGCCGTATACGGCCTGCGGGCCAGAGGTTCCCCACCCCTGCTTTACATTAACAGAAATAGAGGAGATGCTTGAAGAAAGCTAAAACATTTGAATCCTTACAAGGGGGATAACTACAATGTTTTATTTTGAAGTTCTGCCTTTTTCTTTCTATTTTTGGATTTTCTGCAAAACTGTTGGGTGAGCCTGAAAAAAAGACACCGGTCCATCAAAATTCAACCACTCTCGATCAATTTTACGTAAATCTATCATGAAATTATAACCCACAATACCACTTGCTATAAGAAAAGCATCCAGCCCTTTTTAAATTCTGATAAAATATCTGTGAATAAAGGTGGCTATACACACTACGATATCACTAAAGCGATGTCGTTGAGGTCACGGATTTTGTGATGCACATCCGGCCGCGTTAGCGATGTCGTTGCGTGTGACACCTATTAGCGATTTTGAATCGTTGCAAAAACGTTCAAAATCACTAATCGGTGACATCCCCCCTAAACTCAATTAGCGTTTCTGCTGCAGTAACGATGTTGTTAGTCGTTCCTGCGGCAGCACACATCGCTATGTGTGACACCGCAGGAACGAGGAACCTCTCCTTACCTGCGGCCGCCGGCAATGAGAAAGGAAGGAGGTGGGCGGGATGTTCGTCCCGCTCATCTCCGCCCCTCCGCTTTGATTGGGCGACCGCTTAGTGACGTCTCTGTGACACCGAACGAACCGCCCCCCTTAGAAAGGTGGCGGTTCGCCGGTCACATCGACGTCGCTATGCAGGTAAGTATGTGTGACGGGTCCACGCAATTTTGTGCGCCACGGGCAGCGATAGGCCTGTGATGCACAAACGATAGGGGCGGGTACACACCCTAGCGATCTCGCTAGTGAGATTGCAGCGTGTAAAGCCCGCTAAGAGGGGCTGCTGATAAGTCTTTGGCTTTGTGATCTTTTTTGTTTCTATGGTAACGAATGTTACATCACATGAAGCCTTATGTGTCTAATATATCTTTTCAAAATTGTGTTTGTTGCTTATGGCAACAGTGTTCTACACACGCAGAAAAACAAAATGGCAGAGTCTAATGTGATATTCACAGCAACTGAGAGCAGAGGAGGGATAAAATTCTTGTTTCTGCAAGGAAAGTCCTTGAAGGATATTCATGGTGATATGTCGCAGACATTGGAGGATCAATGCCCTTCATATTCCACAGTTAACTGGGTTTCCAGCTTTAAAATGGGCCACTTCAGTACCAATGATGAGGAACGTCCTGGACGACTGAGAGTGGTGGTTGTTCCGGAGTTCATCAATGCTGTGCACAACCTCATACTGGAGAATCAATGAATTTCAGCTAAAACAATAGCAGACATCATGGGGATTTTCCGTGAACGTGTTTGTGTCATTATCCATGAAGATTTAGACATCAGGAAGCTATCTGCAAAGTGGGTCCCCAGATGTTTGACATCAGATCAATGAAGCGTGTGAGTGGAAACTTCCCGGTCCATTTGTCAGCGTTTCCAGACTGTTAAGAACTTTCTGCATCAACTGGTCACTATGGATGAGACCTGGATTTATTTCTATGACCCTGAAAACAAGTAGCAGTCAAGAGTGGATGCACAATGGTTCTCCTCATCCAAAGAAGTTCAGGGTGCAAAAATCAGCCATTAAGGTGATGGTTTCTGTGTTCTGGGATAAGGAGGATGTGCTGCTAGTGGACTACCTTCAAAAGGGTTCCACCATCAATGCAAGGTATTACATTGAACTTTTGGACCAACTGAAGGCAGCTCTGAAGGCCAAAAGGTGCGCAAAGCTGTCCAAAGGAATCTTGTTCCTGCAAGACGCCTCCGCTCACACTGCACAAGTGACCACATCAAAACTGGCTGAGCTGGGCTTCCAGCTGCTAGACCACCCACCTTATTCACCAGATCTAGCTCCATCCGACTATCATCTGTTTCCAAACCTGGAGAAACACCTCAAGGATACCAAATTTCACACTATTTCTGATGCCATGGCTGTTACGGGTGACTGGTTTGAGGCACAACCGAAATCCTTCTTTTTGCTAGGATTACAGAACTTGGAATACCGATGTAAGAAGTGTGTTGACATCAGTGGAGAGTATGTGGAATAAATGTAAAGTTTCATCATCCTATCTTATTTTTTTTCTTGGTAAAGCCAAAGACTTATCAGCAGCCCCTCATATTACTACCTCTTATGATCGGCTTTGTACGGCCTGACTACTCTTACTGTAGAACCTGTTTTTAGTTAGATGCCCAAATTGTCTTTTCTCTGATGTCCACTAGTACTTTGTTGGGTCTTTGAAAAAAATAAAAACGAGCGTTAATTTTTCGTATTGATGTAATGTTAAGGCAAATATTTGTTAAGTACATTTTTAGGAGTTTGTACACATTGCTCGATCAGCATTTCTCTTCTGTGATTTCTTCCCCTGGAGATGGCCTGGGGTGGGTTTGGTCAGATCCTTCTGAACCCTGTTTTGGGGTCCCTCTTCAGCACCCTTTTTACCATTACTATAAAAATGCAGTTAAAATGGTGAAAGAAAAAATAAATGATATGTTATTGATCCGCTGCTACTTCAGTTCTCTTGGGCAGGAAATGACTCTTCAGCTAATGACTTTGATGAACGATCATTTCCTATGAATTGAGGAGGACCAGGAGATGGAGAACAGTGGGGACTCTGGAAGTGATGACTAGAAATGCCAAGGATCAATGAAGTTTTCATTTTTTTCATGCTATTATAGCTGTTTTAACCCCTTCCAGCTTCAGCCCTAGAATAGCTTAAAAGAAACACCAAACAAAATTAAAATGTTTGTGAATTGTTTCTTTTGGTCTTTCTTTTAACTACCGTATATACAGTTGAAACCAGATGTTTACATACACTATCTAAAAAGACACATGCGTGTTTTAAGTAATTTTTTTTACTATCTGCAAAGTCAAAAGTTTACATACATTTCATTAGCATTTGGTATTATTGCCCTGAAACTGTAGGACTTGGGTGAAATATTTTTGATATCCTTCCACAAGCTTCTTACAATAGTTGGTAGGAATTTGGGCCCATTCCTCCTGACAGAACTGGGATAACTGCGCCATGTTTGTAGGTCGCCTTGCTCACATTGGTCTTTTCAGCTTTGCCCATAAATTTTCAATAGAATTGAGACCAAGACTTTGTGATGGCCACTCCACAACATTGACTTTGTTATCCTTAAGCCACTGTGTAACCAGTTTGACACTATGCTTCGGGTCATTGTCCATTTAGAAGTCCCATTTCCACTCAGGCTTTAAAGGGAACCTGTCAGCAGAATTTTCGCAATTAAACTAAAAGATTCCCCTCTGCAGCTCCTGGGCTGCATTCTAGAAAGGTTCCTGTTGCTACTGTGCTCCCTTTGAGACCTAAATAAACACTTTATAAATTCTTACGTTTTTGTATGCAAATGTGTTTTTATGGTCACGGGGGCGGGCTGTATTTCGTCCGTTATTCGCACCCCTGCCGCTGTACGCCATCCCCCATTGCTCATTTACATACATAAGAACGCCGCCCTGATGTAACTGTGTCCTCCTGAGGTCTCGCGCATGCCCAGTGGCACTCTCGCGGGACTGAGCACTGTGCAAAGTGTGAACGCTGGTAAGGTGATTGCATAGGCGCGAGATTATGGGCGGCGCTGTGATTGTCATCAGCAGCGTCATCCAAGTACCCACCCATAATCTCGTGCCCGCGCTTTTCCCTCTGCCTCCACTGTTATGCGCAAGCCCGTCTCCTCTATTGATCGGTGGTGTGCTGCTCCTCCCATCTATTTCCTGCTCCAGGGAAAGATGGGTAATAGGTAACGTGGTTCATATGGCCAACGCTTGCGCATAACGGTGGAGGCAGAGGGAAAAGCGTGGGTACGAGATTATGGGCGGGTACTTGGATGACACTGCTGATGACAATCACAGCGCCGCCCATAATCTTGCACCTGCGCAATCACCTCACCAGCGTTCACGCTTTGCACAGTGCTCAGTCCCGCGAGAGTGCCACTGGGCATGCGCGAGACCTCAGGAGGACACAGTTACATGAGGGCGGCATCCTCATGTATGTAAATGAGCAATGGGGGATGGCGTACAGCGCCAGGGGTGCAAATAACGGACGAAATACAGCCCGCCCCCGTGACCATAAAACCACATTTGCATACAAAAAGGTAAGAATTTATAAAGTGTTTATTTAGGTCTCAAAGGGGGCACAATAACAACAGGAAGCTTTCTAGAATGCAGCCCAGGAGCTGCAGAGGGGGAATCTTTTAGTTTAATTGCGAACATTCTGCTGACCGGTTCTCTTTAAGTTTATGGCTGATGTCTTGAGATGTTGCTTCAGTATTACCACATAATCTTCTTTCCTCATGATACCATCTATTCTATTTGTGAAGTGCACCAGTCCCTTCTGCAGCAAAAGAAACCCACAAAATGATGCTGCCACCCCGTGTTTCCTAGTTTGGAGGGCGTTCTTAGACTTCAAAGCGTCTCCCTTTTCCACCAAACATAACGATGGTCATTATGGCCAAACATTTCAATTTTAGTTCCGTCAGACCACAGGACATGTCTCCAAAAACTAAGGTCTTTTGTTCCTGTGTGCATTTGCAAATATTAATCTGGCTTTTTTATGGCTCCTTCTGCATCCTTGCAGTAGATCATTTGGTCTGTGTAGGTTAAAACTGCTGCCCTTTTGTTGCTTAAGTAATTGCCGAATGTTTGGAAGAAATCATATTTCTTTTTGTTGCTTTATATATGTAAGAGACCACAAGTGGGCTCTTATACAGTGTGTCCACCCATATTCTGTCCACCGCCATTAACTTGAGAACGTCGGCAGCTATAGGCATAGAAGTGGTGTCTAGGTATAGTAAAGTAGCCATGCGCTATTCAAATAAACCACCTATAGCGCCACCTGGTGGAAAACAACCATTTTTATCTTGAAAATGGCACAAGATAGAGAAAAAAAGTGAATTAAAAAATTGTAGGGCATGATCAATTCAATACAAATCGACACCTTACATACAGAAATGCTATGATATGAAACCCATGACCCCCCCAAAACATTGAATGCTGGCGCATATGAACGCATATGGCGCTCATTTAACTTTGATGCTCAAAGTGGCCACCGTCAGCTGCAATGCACATCTGGACTCTGGACAGCATACTGTATCTTGCTGCACGTTGTGCAATATGGTAGGTGACACATTTGCACAAGCATCTGTAATACGTCGTTGTAGATCCTGCAATGTTGGTGGAGGGGTCGCATATATCTGCTGTTTGATGTTACCTCACAGAAAGAAGTCCAATGGGGTCAGGTCAGGTGAGCGTGGAGGCCACTCCACACAGCCACCATAACCAATGACTTGTAGGAAGGTCTCCATGAGGTATTGCTTCACGTCCGCAGCCTTGTGAGTTTTACACACTCTAATCATAGCATTTCTGTATGCAAGGTGTTGATTCGTATTGAATTGATGATGCCCTACAACTTTGTAATTAACTTTTTTTTCTCTATCTCGTTCCATTTTTGAGATAAAAATGCTAACTCCGTTGTTTTCCACCAGGTGGCGCAATAGGTGGTTTCATTGTGTAGCGCATGGCTACTTTACTATACCTAGACACCACTTCTATGCCTATAGCTGCCGCCGTTCTCAAGTTAATGGCGGTGGACAGGATATGGGTGGACACATTGTTTATATTTATATAATCAGTGTAGGGACCCACAAACATGAGGACCCTTGACTTTGGGTTGTGGGCATCCATATTCTGGCCAAAATATCAACTAATACCTCATATATATTTTATATATATTTTTCTGAACATTATTTTTATACAGGATGCAGCCAGGCCCTTTAATTTAGGCCTTGTAAACTGAGGTCTCCATTTCTGTGTAGTGCACTTATATAGTGCTGCTCAGCTCGCCTAGTCTAATAGTATGGGCGTAACTAATAGGCTGCTAGCCAGAGGCGCCCCATACAAGTCTATTTTGTGTGAAATTTTGTCACAAAGAAATCACCACCCCCATGCATTGGTAGTTTGTGAATGATTGCTTCATTAGTGTTTTGTACCTGAGATGCCTCCATCTTTATTGGGGGCTTTGCTGCATCCTGTCAGTGCATTAGATCCTTTGGCCTGGGCAGGTTAAAACTCCTGCCCTCTTCTTGCTGTAAGTAATGGCTTCTTCCTGGCAGAGTGGACTTCCAGTCCATGTTGATACAGTACTCGTTTCACTGCGGATAAAGACGCAATCTGACCAGCTTCTGCCAGCATCTTCACGAGATCTTTTGCTTTTGTTCATGGGTTGATATGCACATGTCTGACCAAAGCACGTTCATCTCTGGTACACAGTACTCGTCTCTATCCTGGGCGGTATGATGGCTGTGCAGTCCCATCTTGTTTGTACTTACTTATAATTGTTTGTACAAATGATTGAGGCACCTTCAGGTATCTAAAAAATTGCACCCAAGGATGAATCAGACTTGTGCAAGTCCACAATTCTCTTCCTGAGATCTTGGCTGATTTCTTTTGACTTTCCCATGATGCTAAACACAGAAGGAGTGTGTTTCAGGTGTGCATTAAAATACATACACAAGTGTGCCTCTATTTAACTCAGATGTTTCCAATAAACCAATCAGAGGCTTCCAAAGACATGACATCATCTTATGGGCTGTCCCATATTGTTTAAAGGCATTGACTTTGCAGAAAGTAATAAAAATGCCTTAAAACATTCTCATTATTCTGGCATTTGGCAAAATATAAATAATTTTGGTAATCCTAATTAGTCACCCCTTTTTCTTTTTTGTTAATTTTAAAATTTAAAAGTAGAAAACTATATACTTTTATGCATAACATACAAAGGACATTTTTAACTTTATGCCTTTTAGAGATCATTTAATCTTCAAGTTTCTTATCTGCTCACAATAAGAGTAATTTTGACTAGGGGTGTCCAAATTTTTACATGCCACTGTATATACCAGGATGGGGATCATTTATACTAGGATGGGATATATATATATATCAAGATAAGCCTTATATATTTCAGAATGTGCCACATATATATCAGGATAGAGAACTTATACACAAGGATGTGGGACATATATACTTGGAAGAGGCCTAAAATGGGGGAGATTAGTACAGAATTGGAAGACATTACCCGCATAACAGTGTCAGCAGCAGATCCCCCCATAAGTGTGTCAAGACCACATCTTTTGCTTCAATTTTTTAAAAAATATTTTACTTCACTAAAACCTAGGTGCGTCTTCTAGTCTTAAAAATCTGGTTAAAGTTTCAGTATTTTCAAGCATTATTATACTTGTAAATATAAAAATATGTTACACCATTTTATTATATTTATTTAGAGGAATCTTAGCAACAATTCAAATAACTAATACATGACTAAACATTATTGTGAATTATAAACCGTTACAGAAACTTCTGTATAAAATTTGCTCCTCATTCAGTGGCAACTCTTTGCTAGAGTTGATCGGACGGCCATTAATCCGATACCGGCAGATCACTGCCAGATTTAAAAAAATAGTCCGATCCGCTCCGGAATTCGGTGCCCATGTAAGTCAATGGGGACCGGAATCCGGAGGTTAAAAACGTTTGTGGAGGAGCTAGGGGGCTAGGAGCGAGCGCGGCATACTCACCGAGGCGCTGTCATGGCGGCACACTCCTTACGGGTGACGATGTTACCTTCCGGAGCCGACAATTCAATATTCATTTCCCCGCCCACCGGCACGTGTTGGTTGCAGCTAGACGCGCCCCCACCCTGAGTGTCAGCGTGTCAGCTAACTGCAACCAATCACAGGCGCCAGGACAGCCAGTGGGTGGGGAAATCAGTACAGTCTGTTGGTCAGTTCATGGTGGTAAAAATAAACACTCGGCAGCACAGTTATAGTGCGCGGCTGCAGCCCCAGCTGTCGCACTGAATCTGTGCTGTGTATCCAGTGCCCAGAGTCACACGTGCAAGGCTTTGCCGGGTGCTGCCATGGCAGACTCTCGTGAGCCTCTCGCATGTGTGATTCCGGTGAAAGTAAAAAAAAAAAAACGACGTGCGGTTCCCCCTCATTTTCATCCCCAACCAAGAGAACGCTGGCTGGGGGCTGGTATTCCAGCCCGCAGCCGCCCGGTATTGCTGCATCTATTAGATGTGACAATACCGGTACGATACCGGCTCTTCCCGCAGGCGTGATGCGGTGCCAATCGGGGTAATAGCAGAGGTTAATAAAGGCACACGGCGGCTACTAAACCCTAGGTTGTGTGATGGCACAAGAGTCTATCAGATACCTGCATCACACAAACCTGTAAGTGACAGTAAATAAACAAGACACAGAGAAAAATCCTTTATTTGGAATAAAATACAAACATCCCCTCTTTCACCACTTCTTTAACCCCAAACACCCTGCAGCTCCGACGTAATCCACAGCAGAAGTCCCACGCCGCTTCAGCTCTGCTACATCTGAATATCACAGAGAGCGGCACGACCGACCGCTCTCTGTGAGCTCCAGAGAATGAATGAGCTGCGCATTGAGCGGTGACGTCAGATCATTTGTGGTCACAGCTGGAGGTTCCCATGGTCCTTCATCTGTGATCGCAGTTAACCTGACCTCAGGTGGAAGTAACTGAGTTTACAGACCTGCATCTCCAAGCAGAAAAATCACAGTTTTTTTTGCCAAAAGATGCAGATTTTGTGCTGAAATTTTTATACCATATTCCTGCATCCAATCTACACCTCCTGGCAAAAAAACGCAGTGTTTTGACACAATTTCTTTGCTGCAGTTTTTGCCGCGGTTATTTTTCCGCAATTTTTGTCGCGTTTTTTAGCCAGGAGGTACACATTTGGTGCTGAAATCGTCTGCACCAGCTTTCAGCACCAAATTTCCACCTGCTGGCAGAATTTTTTTTTTTTGTTTTACTTTTGGGGGCCAAGGGATGCAAATTTGATGCTGAGATTTTACACCATATTCCTGCATCCAATCTACAACTCCTGGCAAAAAAACACGGTGTTTTAACGCAATTATTATGACGCGGTTTTTTCCGTGGTTATTTTTACCAGGAGGTACCTAAAAACACATGCATGCTCCTGTCAGAAGTGTGCAGCAGTGCCGGTGATGCGCTGTCAGACTCGTGCAGGTCTGACATCACCCGGCAAAGCCTGCTGCTGTCTGAACATGAGCGTGCATGTACCTAGAAACACATGCACGCTCCTGTCAGAAGTTTGCATCTGTTCTGCGATGTCAGACTCGCGGGAGTTCCTCACAAGTGTGACTGCGGCGTAGAAAAAAAACGCATGCTTTCTTTTTTTTTAAAAATAAATAATTAAAAAAAAACGACGTGCGGTCTCCCCAGTTTTCATCCCCAGCCATGATAACGCCGACTGGGGGCTGGTATATCCTCAGCCCACAGCCGCCCGGTATTGCCGCATCTATTAGATGTGACAATACCGGTGTGCGATGCCGGCTCTTCCCGGTGGCGTGATGCGGTGCCATTCGGGGTAATAGCAGGGGTTAATAGCGGTGCACGGCTGCTGCTAAACCCTAGCTTTGTGTGATGGCACAGGCGTCTATCAGATACAGTTAGGTCCAGAAATATTTGGACAGTGACACAATTTTCGCGAGTTGGGCTCTGCATGCCACCACATTGGATTTGAAATGAAATCTCTACAACAGAATTTAAGTGCAGATTGTAACGTTTAATTTGAAGGTTTGAACAAAAATATCTGATAGAAATTGTAGGAATTGTACACATTTCTTTACAAACACTCCACATTTTAGGAGGTCAAAAGTAATTGACAAATAAACCAAACCCAAACAAAATATTTTTATTTTCAATATTTTGTTGCGAATCCTTTGGAGGCAATCACTGCCTTAAGTCTGGAACCCATGGACATCACCAAACTCTGGGTTTCCTCCTTCTTAATGCTTTGCCAGGCCTTTACAGCCGCAGCCTTCAGGTCTTGCTTGTTTGTGGGTCTTTCCGTCTTAAGTCTGGATTTGAGCAAGTGAAATGCATGCTCAATTGGGTTAAGATCTGGTGATTGACTTGGCCATTGCAGAATGTTCCACTTTTTTGCACTCATGAACTCCTGGGTAGCTTTGGCTGTATGCTTGGGGTCATTGTCCATCTGTACTATGAAGCGCCGTCCGATCAACTTTGCGGCATTTGGCTGAATCTGGGCTGAAAGTATATCCCGGTACACTTCAGAATTCATCCGGCTACTCTTGTCTGCTGTTATGTCATCAATAAACACAAGTGACCCAGTGCCATTGAAAGCCATGCATGCCCATGCCATCACGTTGCCTCCACCATGTTTTACAGAGGATGTGGTGTGCCTTGGATCATGTGCCGTTCCCTTTCTTCTCCAAACTTTTTTCTTCCCATCATTCTGGTACAGGTTGATCTTTGTCTCATCTGTCCATAGAATACTTTTCCAGAACTGAGCTGGCTTCATGAGGTGTTTTTCAGCAAATTTAACTCTGGCCTGTCTATTTTTGGAATTGATGAATGGTTTACATCTAGATGTGAACCCTTTGTATTTACTTTCATGGAGTCTTCTCTTTACTGTTGACTTAGAGACAGATACACCTACTTCACTGAGAGTGTTCTGGACTTCAGTTGATGTTGTGAACGGGTTCTTCTTCACCAAAGAAAGTATGCGGCGATCATCCACCACTGTTGTCATCCGTGGACGCCAAGGCCTTTTTGAGTTCCCAAGCTCACCAGTCAATTCCTTTTTTCTCAGAATGTACCCGACTGTTGATTTTGCTACTCCAAGCATGTCTGCTATCTCTCTGATGGATTTTTTCTTTTTTTTCAGCCTCAGGATGTTCTGCTTCACCTCAATTGAGAGTTCCTTAGACCGCATGTTGTCTGGTCACAGCAACAGCTTCCAAATGCAAAACCACACACCTGTAATCAACCCCAGACCTTTTAAATACTTCATTGATTACAGGTTAACGAGGGAGACGCCTTCAGAGTTAATTGCAGCCCTTAGAGTCCCTTGTCCAATTACTTTTGGTCCCTTGAAAAAGAGGAGGCTATGCATTACAGAGCTATGATTCCTAAACCCTTTCTCCGATTTGGATGTGAAAACTCTCATATTGCAGCTGGGAGTGTGCACTTTCAGCCCATATTATATATATAATTGTATTTCTGAACATGTTTTTGTAAACAGCTAAAATAACAAAACTTGTGTCACTGTCCAAATATTTCTGGACCTAACTGTACCTGCATCACACAAAACCTGTAAGGCTATGTGCGCACTAGAAATGTGAAGTTTCTCAAGAAAATTTCTTGAGAAACTTCTGGGAGTGAAAGATTTCCGGACCTCCGGAAAAAATCCGCACCAAATCCGCATGCGGATTTGACGCGGATTTGCCGCGGATTAGCCGCGGAATTGCCGCGATTTTCCTGCGGGTGGTTCCCTGTGGATTTTTGCAGGCTGTACTGCCGAAATCCGCAGGGTACCTGCGGAAATAATGGACATGTTCATTTTCTCAAGAAAGTTTCTCGAGAAATTCTTCTCAAGGAAATTTCTTGAGAAAAATCCGCACCAGTGCGCACAGCTATTTTTTTTTACCATAGAATTTGCTGGGAAATGTCTGGACAAAGATTGCAGACATTTCTCAAGAAATTTCCGCGGCAAATCCGCGGGTAAATCCGCGGGTAAAAAGCTCTAGTGCGCACAGAGCCTAAGTGACAGTAAATAAACACAGACACAGAGAACAATCCTTTATTTGAAATAAAGTACAAAACACACCCTGCTTCTCCTCTTTATTAAGCCTAAACACCCTGCAGCTCCGACGTAATCCACAGGAGAAGTCCCACGCCGACATATCCAGCTCTGCTACATCTCAGAGCGAGCAGCTATAGAGCATGGCTGCCCGCTCTGAGTGCAGCCTATTACTGACCGCGATAAGTGATAACTGCGGCAGAGACTGTCACAGGCTGGGGGGCACGTCAGCCAGGAACCTATCACAACTGAGAGGACGGCCGGTGGGCGGGGAAAACATGGAAAGCTGTGTGATTGCGTGCACAGCACAGGAAGTGAAAGCGCGACCCGGAAGCAGTGTGCCGCCGAGACACCGAGTAAATATGAAACGCTCATTTATTTATTGTTTTTTTAATTTTTATTAATTGCCGATTCCGGATCGTGCACCCGGAATCCCGCATCCGGGTCCGGCCCGGAGAGAGCGCTGAAACCGCACGGATCCGGACGTTTACAGTCAGAGTCCGCTCAACACTACTCTTTGCATGTCCCTTGTACTCCTGCATCAGACCATCTCTTACAATTGTCCAACAGTAAACACTGTAAGCATTGATGGATACCGTTTTCCTTTATATCTTTTCTCCATAGCCGCAATATGTTGGCAATAACATGATATATAAAGACAAAAAAAAAGTTGCACTCTGAAATGCTAAAGCATGTAATGCATGTCTACAGTTAGGTCCAGAAATATTTGGACAGTGACACAAGTTTTGTTATTTTAGCTGTTTACAAAAACATGTTCAGAAATACAATTATATATATAATATGGGCTGAAAGTGCACACTCCCAGCTGCAATATGAGAGTTTTCACATCCAAATCGGAGAAAGGGTTTAGGAATCATAGCTCTGTAATGCATAGCCTCCTCTTTTTCAAGGGACCAAAAGTAATTGGACAAGGGACTCTAAGGGCTGCAATTAACTCTGAAGGCGTCTCCCTCGTTAACCTGTAATCAATGAAGTATTTAAAAGGTCTGGGGTTGATTACAGGTGTGTGGTTTTGCATTTGGAAGCTGTTGCTGTGACCAGACAACATGCGGTCTAAGGAACTCTCAATTGAGGTGAAGCAGAACATCCTGAGGCTGAAAAAAAAAGAAAAAATCCATCAGAGAGATAGCAGACATGCTTGGAGTAGCAAAATCAACAGTCGGGTACATTCTGAGAAAAAAGGAATTGACTGTTGAGCTTGGGAACTCAAAAAGGCCTTGGCGTCCACGGATGACAACAGTGGTGGATGATCGCCGCATACTTTCTTTGGTGAAGAAGAACCCGTTCACAACGTCAACTGAAGTCCAGAACACTCTCAGTGAAGTAGGTGTATCTGTCTCTAAGTCAACAGTAAAGAGAAGACTCCATGAAAGTAAATACAAAGGGTTCACATCTAGATGCAAACCATTCATCAATTCCAAAAATAGACAGGCCAGAGTTAAATTTGCTGGAAAACACCTCATGAAGCCAGCTCAGTTCTGGAAAAGTATTCTATGGACAGATGAGACAAAGATCAACCTGTACCAGAATGATGGGAAGAAAAAAGATGACATAACAGCAGACAAGAGTAGCCGGATGAATTCTGAAGTGTACCGGGATATACTTTCAGCCCAGATTCAGCCAAATGCCGCAAAGTTGATCGGAGGGCGCTTCATAGTACAGATGGACAATGACCCCAAGCATACAGCCAAAGCTACCCAGGAGTTCATGAGTGCAAAAAAGTGGAACCTTCTGCAATGGCCAAGTCAATCACCAGATCTTAACCCAATTGAGCATGCATTTCACTTCACTTACTCAAATCCAGACTTAAGACGGAAAGACCCACAAACAAGCAAGACTTGAAGGCTGCGGCTGTAAAGGCCTGGCAAAGCATTAAGAAGGAGGAAACCCAGCGTTTGGTGATGTCCATGGGTTCCAGACTTAAGGCAGTGATTGCCTCCAAAGGATTCGCAACAAAATATTGAAAATAAACATATTTTGTTTGGGTTTGGTTTATTTGTCCAATTACTTTTGACCTCCTAAAATGTGGAGTGTTTGTAAAGAAATGTGTACAATTCCTACAATTTCTATCAGATATTTTTGTTCACACCTTCAAATTAAACGTTACAATCTGCACTTGAATTCTGTTGTAGAGGTTTCATTTCAAATCCAATGTGGTGGCATGCAGAGCCCAACTCGCGAAAATTGTGTCACTGTCCAAATATTTCTGGACCTAACTGTATATTCTTATATTCATGGTTTGCATTATATGTCATGTTCAATTATGCACCTGTTCACACTGCATGTTAAGAGTGCCATCAGTCTTTTTGTCTAGATTACAGGGTCATGGCCTCTGACTGTGCACCCCTCCCCCCATTACCCACAGGTATTTTTATTCTCTAGTAGCAGGTTCCTCCTTGGCCATACACAGGAGGTTTTTACCCAGAGAGAGGCTCCAGTTCAGTGTAGGTTTCTTGTAATATGATATTGTCTTGACATGGCTAATGGGCAAATATAGAAATGTCCATTTTTGTATGCTAAATATTTCAATTTTTTCTTAGATATCTTTTAGCAGTAATGCATGTCTATATTCTTACATTCATGGTTTGCATGCTTTAGCTTTTCAGAGTGCAACTCTCTTTTTTTTGTTACTTCTCTGAAAAGTCATGTTAAGATATGCACCTGTTCACACTGCATGCTAGGGAGTGCTGTCAGTCTTTTTGTCTACACTGCTCAGAGAAGTGACAGTTTTCCTTCACCATAAATCTTCCATTTAAGAAAGGCCCACAAGTTCTCAATAGGATTTAGGCCAGGGAGGAAGAGGCCATGACATTATTCTGTGACCTGACGGCTGCTCAAGTTTTTCATGGAGTGCATCGGAGGTCACAATACAATACATCTCTATGAAGGCCTCATTCTGTCTCTCATTGAGGAGCATTGGAAGCTTGTGACAATATGGCATTGTGGACCAGAGTGGCGTTGGTAAAAGGTTAAGCTGCCAGACGGCAAGTATATGTCAAGGATCGGGGGAGTTACAATTAAAGCTCCATTCCAGCTCTAGGAAAAAACAACTCTGGAGTAGTGCTTTAAGGCCTTTACTGGCAGCCCAGCAATGGATACTTTGGTGCATAAAACTCAGGCTTTTCTTTGAAGATTCAGAATTTTTTTCTGTAAAACTGTTTGCGAAAAGTGTCTGCTAAAAACTGGCAGTTGGTTTGGGAGTTGATTTTGAGTCCATCTTCAACCTTAAAAGGCACGACTAGCTCATCTTTAACAAATCCAGCCTTTTGTGGGACCCACCTCCATCTTACTGGTTTCTGAGTTGAAGTGGAGGTTTGTGCCCATTACTGATCCAGCCACGGGCTCATCCATTTGGTCCATCAAGAGTTACTTTTATCTCATTAGTTCATAAATCCTTTGAAAAACCTGTCTTCAGTTATTTCTTGGTCCAGTCTTGACGCCTCATCCTTTTGTTCAGGGGTGGTTGGCTTCAGCCTTCCTCACCTCGGTCGTGTCTCTGAGCACTGGACACTTTGTACTTTTGGGCTCTCCAGGCAGTTCTGGAATATGACAGCACTGGAGGATAATGCTCTCCTGGGCTCTTCATGTTTAATTCTTCTGAAATGTGTGACAGTTAATGTGCCGCTTTTTTTCTCAACTTGTTTTTTGTGAACCTGTTGACTATTTGCAAGAGAACTTTTGATGGTTCTGTGATTGTGCCTCAATATCTTAGCAATTTCAGGAGAGCTGCATCCCTCTGTAAGACTTGCAATTTTTTTTTACTTTTCAGAGTCAGTTAAATCTCTTTTTTTGGCCATATTTGCTTGAGAAAAGCAAGCTAATAATTCTACACACCCTGAGGCTGGTTTCAGACGTCTGTGTTTAATCAGGTACCACTCACACGCATGTTTTTGGTCACACGCAGGGCCGGCCTTAGCTTGAACAGTGCCCTGTGCAAAACTGTCCTTTGGTGCCCCTCCCCCACTATTTTTTTTACCCAATTTCCCAAGAAACAAACGAGGACCAGAGGCCATTTTTTTTTATATCCTACGAAACGTGATCTCTTCAAATGTACAATAAACTCCTCCAGATTTGTGCTGGAGAATCTGCATCTCAAATCCACATTAATGTCACCATGTCTGACCTCGTTCTTATAGGGGTCTTCTGATTTCAACCATTTATGCTGTATCCCTGGATATTACATCATTAAATTACATTACATTACACACTATACGTGACAGGTACAGGGCATATGTAGGGTGTATAATTTTTATATAATATATATATATATATATATATATATGTTCCTGAATGTGTATGTATATGTATTACCCCCTACATATGCTCCGCACCCACTCTGACCGCAGCTGCAGGGCCCACTGGCATCACGTCACAGGCTCTGCCTGATGTCATTACACCTATCCGGGGCCACAGCTGCAGAGCAAGAGCGAAACAGAGAGCCAGTGGCCATCCGCTCCTCAATGGTGTTCAACCATGCATCCGAGAAAATAGCAATGGCCCCCATCACCCACAGGCCAAGTCATTTTGCCACTGCATAAATTACACCATATACATGACATACACACAGCTACTATATAAAAGATAATTGGATGCAGGGCCAGACTGTGGTGTCTGGGGTCCACAGGAGCTAAATATAGAGGCCACACTACAACTATATGCAAATACATGCAGGAGTCCCCACACAGCCTCCTATGCACAGGAGGAGCCCCCCACACAGCCTAATATGCACAGCAGGAACCCCCCACACAGCCTCCTATGCACAGCAGGAGCCCCCCACACAACCTCCTATGCACAGCAGGAACCCCCCACACAGCCTCCTATGCACAGCAGGAGCCCCCCACACAGCCTCCTATGCACAGCAGGAGTCCCCACACTGCCTCCTATGCACAGCAGGAGCCCCCACACTGCCTCCTATGCACAGCAGGAGCCCCCCACACAGCCTCCTATGCACAGCAGGAGCCCCCTACACAGCCCCCTATGCACAGCAGGAGCCCCCCACACAGCCTCCTATGCACAGCAGGAGCCCCCCACACCGCCTCCTATGCACAGCAGGAGCCCCCCACACAGCCTCCTATGCACAGTAGGGGCCCCCCACACTGCCTCCTATGCACAGCAGGAGCCCCCACACTGCCTCCTATGCACAGCAGGAGCCCCCGCACTGCCTCCTATGCACAGCAGGAGCCCCCGCACTGCCTCCTATGCACAGCAGGAGCCCCCACACTGCCTCCTATGCACAGCAGGAGCCCCCACACAGCCTCCTATGCACAGCAGGAACCCCCACACATCCTCCTATGCACAGCAGGATCCCCGACACAGCCTCCTATGCACAGCAGGAGCCCCCACACATCCTCCTATGCACAGCAGGAGGCCCCACACAGCCTCTTATGCACTTCAGGAGCCCCCACACAGCCTCCTATGCACAGCAGGAACCCCCACACAGCCTCCTATGCACAGCAGGAGCCCCCACACAGCCTTCTTTGCAGAGCAGGAGCCCCCACAAAGCCTCCTATGCACAGCAGGAGCCACCACATGGCCTTCTATATACAGCAGGAGCCCCCACACAGCCTCCTATGCATAGTAGTGGCCTCCACACAGCCTCCTATATGCAGCAGGAGCCCCCCCCACCACCTCCTATGCACAGCAGGAGCCCCCACACTGCCTCCTATACACAGCAGGAGCCCTCACACAGCCTCCTATACATAGCAGTGACTTCCATATAGCCTCCTATATACAGCAGTGGCCCCCCACATAGCCTCCTATATACAGCAGGGGCCCCCACATAGCTTCCTATATACAGCAGGGGCCCCTACATATCATCATCTTGTGTACAGCAGGAACCCCCACAGATTCCATATAGACATAAAAAAGGCAGTGGCCTCCACAGTGCCTCCTATATACAGCAGGGGTCCCCACATAGCCTCTCACATATAACAGGAGCCCCCACAGATCCTATATAGACATTAAAATAATATTATACTCACCTAATCCTGATTCTCAGCACCGCAGCCTCCATCTCCTCTTCTATGGCAGCCTCCAGAGGCAGCGCGATGCAATGATGTTGCTGCGCTCGTGGGCATACGGTCTCCTAAGCCACAGGCCTGCAGTGATCCGAGGCTTAGGAAACGGGTAGTGATAGAGCAGGGAGCTCTTGCTCCGTGCTCTGTCACAGGATTGAACTGTATCGAGGCAACGCAATGCCGACACAGTTCAGTACAGTGGTTGCAGAAGATTCCTGGCTTTAGGCAAGAAGTTCTGGGCTTTGATGCCAGTGGCACCCCTGCCGGCGGGTCCCCTCTTTATCCAGTTGAAGAGCCCACCGGGGCATTCACCAGTGTCTCAGTGTGTCAGACCGACACTGGATAGATGATAGATAGACAAATACATATCAGACAGACAGATCGATAGATAGATAGATAGATAGATAGATAGATAATAGATGGATGGATGGATAGATAGATAATAGATGGATAGATAGATAGATAACACAGATAGATTAGATAGATAATAGATAGATACAGACAGATATATAATAGATAGCTCGATAAATAGATAGAGAGCTAGATAGATAGCGAGATAATAGATAGATAATAGATAAATAATAGATAGATAATAGATTGATAGAGGGATAAATAGATAGATAATAGATAGAGGGATAGATACATAGATAATAGAGGGATAGATAGACAGATAGATAATAGATACAGATAGACATACACATACAGTTACTTCCTGGCTCCAGGAGTTCAGCGGGGCTGTTGCAGCATCTCCGGCAGTACAGCTGCCCCTCCCCCTCTCTCTGGTAAAGAAGAGAAAAGAGAGGACACTGAGCCCATAGGAGGGGAGGGCGCCCCCTGCTGTAGGCAGTGCAGAGGGGAGGAGACCAGACACAGGGCACAGAGGAGGGGGGGCGCTCCCTGCTGGAGGCTGTGCTAAGGGGAGGAGACCAGACACAGGGCACAGAGGAGGGAGGGGCGCTCCCTGCTGGAGGCTGAGCAGAGGGGAGGAGACCAGACACAGGGTACAGAGGAGGGGGAGACTGGGCACCGAAGGAGCAGCAAAGGGAAAGTGAATTGCTGCTCCCTGCAGCGCCCCCTCTGCATTCTGCCTGCCGGCGCCCTCTGCTACCGCACCACTCGCACATAGTTAAAGCCGGCTATGTGTGTGACTCCTAACTCCCCCTGGTGGCCACTCCACCCCCTACCCAGGTGCTAAGCTAGTGGATTGGGGTACCTGTTGTGATGGCATCCTGTAAATGCTACAATGTTGGCAACCCCTTTGGTACCCGACCCTAGCCCAGTCCCCAGTGGAGAAGGGGCAACCCATGTTTGTATGTGGTTGTGTATGATGAAACCGGCACTGCCCTCCCTTAGATCCATGATCAGCACTACACTCCAAGTGGAGTGCAGTACCCTGTGGCGACCTGAGCCTCAGGGGCGCCACACTTCCCTGCCTAAATTGTCCTCAGAATCTGTCCCCTTTTATCATTTGTATCCAAACAGTACATGCACTCAATAGCACTTTGTATCTGGACTTATACAGATACAGACTGATGATCGGTTCATGCAGCTTTATTTGAATATCCTTATCTATTATAATTATGTCACTTTTACCTTTTGTGTCTCCCCTATTTCCTCATATATTGTTATCTTACAAGGAAGGTCTTCAGTCCTTTTGCTAATTGTTGAATGATGTGTTACTCTGTAATGTCTTACATTGTCTGTATATATCCCTTCTAATTTGAAAAGAACTATGGAATAGGTCGGCTTTAGAGAACTATTATTATTATTATTTAATATATTTTCTGACTTCACACATATAGGCTTTGGTTGTATTTTCACTTGTAGACTGAACAGAACATCTGTAGATGTCTTGGCTCGAAGTCAGACTTGTGAGGAAGACGCTTCAGGACATATGGATTCCTGGAGCATCTTTTATGACATCTTTAAAACTAGTGACCGGCTTCCAAGTGGATGCATCTGAACAAAAGTCAGGTCTCTTCTTTTAACACTTTGTGTTTTCAAAAACTTGATGAGGTTAAAAGAAGCTCTTAAGACCAAAGAGATGAGCAGCAAGAAATGTTTACTTTTCACTACATGTTCATTCTTTTTAGTATTTATGTAGAACTTTTTCAGGCAGGTTACAGAAAAAGATGTTGTGTGCACATACCCTTAAGATGATTAGCTGACCGCCACAGATACAGTTTTTCTCACACAGACAGCCAAGAAATCTTGTTAGTTGCCGTCATATTATGACTGCAACTGTTAGAGCTGCTTTTTTCTAGACATTTTTTATTTTCAAACTAGCTGCTATTTGTTGTCACGCTACAAGATAGAAGGGAGAGAGGAATGTGGACCCAGTGCTGTCAGAACCAGGCTTTCCCCAGACTAAGGTCATACCCAGTCTGCACCAGAGCCTCTGATGGTGAGGTTGTAGTGAGCTGACGAAAGGCACCACGTACCATTCTGAGGCATTTCCTGGTTGACACGCTCCACCAAGGAGCTGGCTAGTTGGAGATGTGATGGGAGGAATTGATATACTGCCACTAGTGAAGAATGGGAAGGAATAGGCCCTGACCTTTTTCATTAGCAACCCTGAGCTTCTTGACATCCCTAGACTGGTTCATCACGTTCCTATCCCTGTCTTTCTCTGAGCATAACCCTGATTAGTGAGCAGGGCAGCAGGAACACTAGTCTCACTATAGGCTGAAGACACAAAATGGGATAGACAGACAAAGGTAAAGAAACCGAAATCATACAATGCACACCAGACTACACAGGCAGGAGTAAAGGGAAAGGATTAATGAAGCTAACCAAAAAGGGAATAAAGGATGGATGGGAACACAACAAACAAAGTTTGAAGCAGCCATCTCCAGGTACGGCTCCTTAAACGACTTCTTTGTCCCCGGCTCACACTTTCATACTTTCAAACTAGGACCAATATATGGTTTTGAGTGACTACACCATGTTTTATTCCTCATGGGAGCAGTGCTAAAACCTAAAAGATATGTTATATTTTCCTGTGGGCTGCAGTATCCTGTGTTCAGGCATGTGAGGGTTAACACCTAGCTAGCCAGGGAAAGGAAGGAGCATTAGGGTCAGGAGGAGCGGAAGTTCCTGGTTTAGGGGTCAGTGTGTTTAGAGTACAGGTGTAAGGGGAAAACGTTTCTCCTTGTGGAGAATGACAAACTGATCTGGCTGTCAGTGGTGAAGAGTCTTATAGCTGCAATACTCCTCTAAGAAATATTTCTCCTCACCACTGACAGCCAGATTGGTTTGTCAGTCTCCGCAAGGAGAAAAGTTTTCCCCTTAGAACCCACTACAGCTTCTCATACAGCCAGATCAGATCTCATACCTTGCACTGATGAGGGACAATCATCCCAAAACACCATGTCTCCAAATTAAGGATCTGATCTGGCATAAATCCTAAGTCATATGGATAGGCTTGTTAAAGGGCCACTTTTGACTTTTTAGATTGCTACTTCCAATAGGTGGCACTAGAGTTTGTCGCCTTCCTCCCTGAAGAGACAATTAGAGTATAGGTGAAGCAAGGAATTGTTCTAGTGAAGCTGGTGTGAAACAAATAGCACAGAATCAGCAAGAAACCGTTAAAATGAACCTGTTGGAGCGACAGTGGTCCCATTGGCAGACGAGCTGGAAGAGACCAAAGAAATGTAAGAAACCAAGAATATAGTGAATTCATTGTATACCAGTGGTGGGCACACTGGTGAAGTGAGGGGGATGCCCAGCTGAGAAGTCAAGGAAGAGTGAAGCGGATCACTGCCTGTGGCTGTGGGTGCAGGATACTCAGCCAAACATATTGATCCGTGGATTCCAGGGCCATAGAGATGAAGGGCTTATTTACCATGCCTGGCTAAAAGAATGTTTACAAGGAAAGTGCCATCATTGGAAACTGCAATGATTGTGTTTCTGTGTTATACAGAAGATACCATGAAGTGTGCTGCCTGCTGTATTCTGTGACCAAGTGTTGTGCCAAGTAAAGACTACTTTGTTGTTATGAATATGTTTGTCACCCTTATCTGGAAGTCTCACGGACCTGATGAAGATCGTAACAGCATCTGTTTGAAGGTATTCCAAGTAATACTTTCAGCACACACAGACCCAGAACTCTCATTTAAAATCAGTGTGTTGGGGTGCTGAACTTTCCACACTCACCCATGGCTATCGCTCTGGGCACCATTGCTTCAGCCATGCACTGCAATCTTCTGACACCTGAAAAAGAGATCACTCTCCATCATGGTATGCCCTTAACATCTTTGCATTACAATCTATTATACCAATGTTCATGAACATGGATATTTATATTTTGATTGCGATTGCTGTCCTGGGACAAGAACTATGAACTCTGTCCTCAAGTGGATGTGTGCCGCCCCCGCGTCAGCAGCCGGGCTGTTTGGATCCGGATCCGCGGTGGCTCGAGAGGGCTCCGGACCCGGGGGTCGTGCGCTTCCTCAAACGAAGGGTGATTATGTACAGGAGATGGTGTGGAAAGTTCGTGACGCCACCCGTGGTGCGTGGTAAGGTGGATTACCACTGCTTTGGGAGTACCTGGTGGCGATGGTGTGGGAAGCTACGTGTTTAACCCCTCCACGGGTAGGGGGAATGCCCTGGGACTCGGTGATGGTGACTGGGAGGTGCCGTTGGGATGGTAAGGGTCACTTGCGTACTCAGTCCAATAATGCTGACACCGACAACTGTAGTAAACCAAAGTTCTGGACACCGCTGCCGCTTGAAGGGAGCACACCTGGATTCCGTGACCGTTGATGTTGCCTGTTAGTCTGTGACCTTTTCCTTGGCACCTTGTCTTCAAGTTGGTCCCTTTATTGTGAAACTAATCGGGTCCCGCTCCCCAGTATGGCTAACTGGGTGAGCTTGCTCTCAGCGTTCACGCTTGTGATTGTCTGGACCGTATTTGTGCAATTCCTATCCCCCTCATTGCGCTAGTACCCCGATTTCGGAGTGGGTGGAGAACAGATCTTGAAGGCTCCGTCCTCGTCGGGTAAATTGTCAGGACGGCTGAAGCTACTCCGTGACCTAGGGTCCACGTACCCCGTCGTGCCCTGGCCACTGCCCGGTGATGGCACAAGGCCGCTGGCTGTCCTCCTCGACAGTTCGTGCCCCTTGTCACGATCCCCCTGCAACTGGGGTCCAGCTCCTACCAGGCCTAGACCAACGTCTGCCACCTAGTAGTTACAAGGAGCCCAGCTCCTGACTTCCTTTCTCTGAGAGCTACTTCTCAACTGACTGTCTCCTGACACTCCTGACCTCCCCTTAACCAAGCCCCCAAGTGGGCGACCCTATTCCAGTCAGGCCGTCCACTGGTGTCTCTGGTGGGTGTGGTGCAGAGTGTTCCTAGGATTTTGATTAACTTGTTCTTGGCAACACCAATGGTTAGGGACCCTTAACCAAGGAGGAGATGGATATTGCACAGAAGGGCAGATTGCACAATACCCTGTGACGACCTGATAGGCCAGGGCGTCACTGATGCATTATATACTACAGTCACTGTACTGGAACGGGCTATCTAAGAGTATGAAATAAATGTCTAATGGTAATAGAAGTTCCCATATTTAGGACTACCACCAAACTAATCAGGTAGAGAATAGGTGGCCGCTCTTGTCCAATTTACTCTCTATTTGCAGCTATGGAAGGTACAGAAGAAGCTGAACTACTTGTACATACATGGCCACCTATCCTTCAGACATAGTTACTACCCTTGTATTTCAGTTTGATGTATTGCAGCAGTCAGAAGTCCTAAAATTGATACAATGTATACAAATAACTAAGTGTTATATAATATAAAGAATGAGGAGACAGATCATTCATTTTTTAACACTTTATTAAATACAGTCTCTACCTATACCTAAAGCCATTGATCCAGAAGAAGGCAAAAAAACCTGGACACGTTCAGCCAATTTGTGCCACAGGGAAAAAATTCCTTCTTGACCCCGAGAAAAGGCGATCAGTTCAAGAACCCTGGACCAAGGCTATATTACAACTAACTAACTGAAATTTAGCACGGTTACATCATATCAGATCCCTTATGTGGCATTCATAAACTCTCAACAGAAGAAATGGAATTAGGCCAGTGGCCGTATAAGACGTGTTTAGGCCTGTTGTTTGAAGATCAGAAATAGCATTTGCTATTGCCCCAGACTAGGACAGATTTTATATGTCACCCCACCACAAGGACCACTCCTGTGTAATTCCTGAAGAATGAAATCATCCTAAGTGATGTAGTGAGTGACTACACACCCCCCTGTGGCTTTAGGGCACTGACTCTTCAATCTGTTGGGGTGCAGCTGTGGGACCCTATTTTCAGAGATGATGTCCTCCACCCAACCCTCAAAAAGCTGAAAGGGTCTTCAGGAGAGATGGGTAGTCGAGCTGGGCCATCAGACGGTCGCCTCTGTAGCTGTAGTGTCATTTTTCCTATAGTTCCAATGTGAAATTAAACAAAAAAAGTGCCCGTTTGTTATGATGTCCAAGATGGAGACCAGGATGTGACATAATAACAAAATAGGGAACATGATATTAGACATTTCTATAATACATTCATTCATTATCTATCTAATAGGATGACAACAGCTCTCCAGACCTGCATCCCACCAAATATTAAGAGAAAATAGACACCGTCAACTTGTATGTAAACAAACTAAGTCTAGGTTCTATAGATGCAATGCCCAGATACCAAGATTCAACATACTGCAAAACAAGCAGATGGATAGGGATTATGTATACAGGTGGCGTCATCTCACATGCCAACTTTCCGTACAGGAATACAAAGAAATGGCTGTAGCAGAATGCCATAAAACAGAGTCCAGATTTTGTTCTGTATAGTCAGTGTGTGATGACACATAAGACACCAAATATAATATACCGATAGTCCTATAATCTAAGGGGTGCTTTGTACGCTGCGACATCGCAAGCCGATGCTGCGATGCCGAGCACGATAGTCCCCGCCCCCGTCGCAGCTGCGATATCCTTGTGATAGCTGCCGTAGCGAACATTCTCGCTACGGCAGCTTCACATGGACTCACCTGCCCTGCGACGTCGCTCTGGCCGGCGACCCGCCTCCTTATTAAGGGGGCGGGTCGTACGGCGTCACTGCGACGTCACACGGCAGGCGGCCAATAGGAGTGGAGGGGCGGAGATGAGCGGGATGTAAACATCCTGCCTACCTCCTTCCTTCCGCATATCCTACGGGAGCCGCGGTGACGCCGGTAGATGTTCCTCGCTCCTGCGGCTTCACACACAGCAATGTGTGCTGCCGCAGGAACGAGGAACAACATCGGACCGTCGCGTCAGCGTAATTATGTATTACGCCGACGCTACACCAATGATACGATTACGACGCTTTTGCACTCGCTAATCGTATCATCTAAGCTTTACACACTACGATGTCACCTGCGATGCCGGATGTGCGTCACTTTCAATTTGACCCCACCGACATCACAACTGCGATGTCGTAGTGTGCAAAGTACCCCTAACACTAATCAATATTATGGCCCTTTCTAAATTCTTCAGTCTTGCTTTCTGGATCCAGATATACTCCCTAGAAAGAAAAAAAAAGTGTTAGGGAAAGGCCTCGAAATGGAAGATGGACTTCAATTGGTTGTGTTTATATGTGATCTGATGTCCTTATATTAGATTGTGACTAGATGTCCCATATGTGCACATATGTGAGAACAAATAATGTGTAACAATCACCCACCTACCAATTTTTCAGATTATAATTACATATTACAATGCATAGGTTACAACATTCCAAAATGTAATGGTCTCAGTGATTAAAAATGGCGTCATTTGCTCCACATTTTTCTGTATCACTTACTTCAATATCTGCCAATCCATATGTTTTCAATTTTGCATTTTAATGATAAATGTGGAGCAAATTCTGCCAGTGCAGGTCATCAAGCACGGTAATGCCCTTCCCAATGTTAGATGAGATCAATGTGTCACATTTTTCAAGTCAAGAAAAAAAAATATTTTTTTCGAAAACTGGTATTTTTTAATCTTGTTAAAATTGGTTGGAACAGAAACTTATTTCATGTATTTTTAGGACAGTTCTTACCTGTCTACATTATGTGTTACCTTTATGTAGAAGTGCAGTATTAAAAATGTCATATTTCCTATCAGAAAAGTTACCTATGTCCCGACTCTTATTTTTAAGTTTTGGAATAGGTGTTTAAAAATAGTGCAATAAATGGCTTAAAGCTTTGAAAAATATCGCTTAAGTATTTACAACAATGAAATGTTGCAATTTGAAAACAAAATACATAAAATGAAGCAAATGCTCCTATATATATATATATAATGTTCCCGAATGTGTGAATACAAACCCCTCTTCCATATGATGGAATAATGAGAATTTTTTCTCCCATAAAATCTGAAATTAAGTAACAGAATCACCAACAAGCTGCGCCAACCACAGTTACCACTTGTAGTCACTGACTGAAGTCCCCATTATGGTGTCTCCCTCCCAGGCGCCATCTTTGTGCTTACATCTCCATGTGGTGTCTCCCTCCCAGGCGCCATCTTTGTGCTCACATCTCCATGTGGTGTCTCCCTCCCAGGCGCCATCTTTGTGCTTACATCTCCATGTGGTATCTCCCTCTCAGGCGCCATCTTTGTGCTTAGATCTCCCATGTGGTGTCTCCCTCCCAGGCGCCATCTTTGTGCTTACATCTCCATGTGGTGTCTCCCTCCCAGGCGCCATCTTTGTGCTCACATCTCCATGTGGTATCTCCCTCTCAGGCGCCATCTTTGTGCTTACATCTCCATGTGGTATCTCCCTCTCAGGCGCCATCTTTGTGCTTAGATCTCCCATGTGGTGTCTCCCTCCCAGGCGCCATCTTTGTGCTTACATCTCCCATGTGGTGTCTCCCTCCCAGGCGCCATCTTTGTGCTTACATCTCCATGTGGTGTCTCCCTCCCAGGCGCCATCTTTGTGCTCACATCTCCATGTGGATTCTCCATGTTTGCTGCATGGAACTCTGTGTCCAACATCCCGCCTTGTGACCTCACATAGAAGCTTCATCCCCCAAGTCTACAGATTGTAACAGCAGAGACTGATACAATATAGTACTTTACAGCCACAATCAGGAGAGTTGGAGGGTCAGGCTATGTTCACACAGGTTGCTTTTGGAGTGGATTTTTTTTTTTGCTTTTTTTAATTGGTTTTATGCAAATACATGCTAGTAAAAAACTGCTTTTTACCATATTAGCAAAACCTATGAGATTACAGAAATCTCATGCACACAAAGACACCAACGTTTTTTCCTTACTGAACTGGGAAAGTGCTGAGTTTTGTAAAGAATTCTATTCTTTCAGCATTTGTTTTTGCTGCTTTTTTCACTATTGAAAGCCATGAGAGTGAAAGAAACAGCAGTCCATTTTTCGTTTTGTATGTACTATAAACCAATGACAAACCAAAAACCCAGTAAAAACTGTGGCAAAAAGTCAGCGCAAAAACACAACTTTATTTACTGCCAAGAGATCAGATTTTGCTGCTAAAAAGTAGCAGCTGAAATGCCCGGTGTGAATAGAGCCTGAGCATACTTGTTGGCACAATCTTAACTGATTGAAAACCCAGTAATGTCCCTCATTTACCTGTGTCCTTGATCCGGGATCCTCTTCCCTTCTTCACCGTCATCAGTCCTGGATCCACCGCCCTCTTTGTCTTCTCTTCTTGATCTGAACATCTGAGTCCACCAGCTTCTATAGATTCCCAGTCATTGTGACATCATGCTGTGAGGTAACAATGGCCGCCTGTATCAGATGATGTCACATGTGACCTCTCCTATTATTAACATTGATAAGTAGTAATTATATGAGAGAACATATTGGTTAGGATCAAGGCTGTGAGGACAAGGTGATTAAGACTTCACAAAAGGAAAATATGAGAAATATAAATTACTTATAATCAGGGCCGGCCTTAGGCTAAATGGCGCCCTGTGCCAAATTAACTTTTGGTGCCCCCAGACCATGTCACAGTTGACCTGCAGCCAATCAACAGCTGGTTTACTCTCTCATCCTTTAGATAAAACTAATATCCAGAAGAAGTCATAAAACCGCAGCAGCTCTCATTTCTTCTGGATTACAGTTTTGAAAGAGGGATAGTGAAGCAGCCGCTGATTGGCTGCAGATCACAAGACCCCGGTGCCTGGTTGTATTGCTTTTCTGCTGCGTTTATTTTTTTCATGTACTGTAAAATGACAAAAAAAAGCCTCACCCTAAGCATACTGCAATTTAGTTATATAAAAAAATGAAAAATAATTTGCAAAAAACATCCTGAAAGTCTATATGTATGCGCCGTTGTTACTGGCTTAATTTTTGGTGTCTATGCAGGCAACCAACACAAGAAAAATGGGAAGTCCTGGAAGGGGGGCTCTATATATAATATATATATATATATATATATATATATATAATGTATGTGTGTGTATGTATATATGTATATATGTATGTGTATATATATATATATATATATATATATATATATAATATATATATACATACATACATAACAAGCAGTGGTCAATCAAGAGTCCCACATCAACATAAAGATCCTCCAACGCGCGTTTGGCGGAACAATAGAGGTTATAGCTTTTTTAGGGAAGGTGTAACAAATAATGCCATGTGAGCCATGTGAGGACCTTAAATAAGCGGTCATGTGACCGCATTGGACCTGCAAGGACCTATTTCTGGTGTCTCCGCCAATCGGGTCGTTGCTCAAGCGCATGCGCACGGCGCGGCAGACACCACACACGCCCCCCCCCAGCCACCCAGTGGGAGGAAGTGCACGGAACTCATGGCAACCATGGACGCCGACTGGCGGAGACACCAGTTATGGGTAAGTCTTAGGGCGATTTATTTGATTTATCTTTGGCTAACTTTCTATGTTGCCTCCCTGACATATTTAAACTGATATAATCAGCCAATGGTATTGGATGCACCAAGCTAAAATCCCTCTTGGATTTATATAGTGGTTGGAAGCCCCTCTTTTTTTGTCAGCCATATGATATCATATATATAGAGCCCCACTTCCAGGACTTCCCATTTTTCTTGTGGTGGTTGCCTGGGCCCCACCTTAACGTGTGGGTTTTCACCCATTATAACATCTAGCACTATCATATTGTAATTTTGAAAAATTGGATATATTTTTAGAATTTTATACTCAATAAAGTGGATATTTTTATAATAAGCCCTAAATGCTCCGTCATTTTCTGTCTCTTCTCAAGTCTATTATGGAGTGGTATATGATATGATATGATACGAGATGTGCACTGGTCATTTATTTATATATGTTTATGCAATGACTGTATTATGTGTCCTTTAAGTATATAGAGCGAGTGGCATCTTCCAATTTTAGCCGCCCCAAGAATGAGAAGGTTACTTTTTTTTAGCCGTTTCATGGTTTTTGAAGCCTACAGCAGCTAAAATAATTAACCAAAGACGGAACATGTGCACAGCAAAATCATTTTGAAATTGCTGTGCATCATGTCCCTCTGCTATGGTGTATTTGCAGCGCTTTTTTTAGGCAGGTACTCCCTGTTGCTCACACGCTTTATCTGTTGCGCATAGAAACATGTCCGTTTTTTTCCGGCATCACTGATGTCCCACAGACGACACTATGGTGTGATCCGTGAAACATGTACCGGAAAACACGGACATTGAAAATAAAGTGATTTTTATATTCAACCTCTCCAGCGACGCAGTCTCCGACCTCTGCTGGCTGCTGCTTCCTTCCTGGCTAATTACTGTCATGCATATTCATTTATGCACGGCACAGCTGATCCGGAAGTAGTTGCAGAGGGGAGACACAGCGGCGGCCGGATGCAGCAGAGCCAGAGAGTTCAGCACCACGGACAGCAGGAGCGGGGGCAGGTGAGTTTATCTCCATGTGCTATCATGTATCACAGATCACGGATTGCACATTGACAACCCACGTGTGCCGTGAATCACGGCACACAGAGGGCACATGCGCTTTTCACATGTCAGTGACGTCTTTGTTTTTCACTGACATGCAAAATAGGCCTAAAATCTTAAATCTTAGAATATGTCAGAACGGATGCAGTCAGTAATCTCTGGTGAGGTAGCAAAAGCCTGCTGACAGATTCTCTTTAAGTGATAAGATGGATTTATTCTGCAGGTTGGTCCTGTTACAGTGATATCAGATTTATATTGTTCAGCTTCTATCACACAGTGAAAATGCTTTTTTTATATATATAAAAAAAAAGTTTTTTCGTCACCATATTGTGAGAACTGTAAATTTTTTCTTTTTGTAGCAAACAGGGCTGTATGGAAGCTTATTTTTTGCGCAATAAGCTGAAGGATTTTTGGTACTATTATGGGGTACATAACATTTCTTAATTGCTATTTATTCAGATTTTTCAGAAGCAAAATGAGGGAAAAACAGCAATTCGCTTATTCTTTTCAATTTGTTGCTCAGTTCACCATGCGATAAAAGTGATCACTGATTTATTCTTCTGGTCAGAACGATTACACTATACCAGATTTAAATAATTTTTTATACTTTGCGACTTTTGCACACTTAAAGCAATATTTTACAAAAATTAATTTCTTTTTGCATTGCCATATTCTGAGAGCTGTAACTTTTTTAATTTTATTTTTTGTTCGAAAGAGCTTTTAGGGCTTATTCCTTCACATATGACTTTTGTTTGCTTTTTTTTCAATTTTTGTGTTTTCAGTAAGACTAAAAAACATTTTTAGAGTGATTTTTTCCCAAAGTTTTTTTTTTTTTGTTACGGTGTTTGCGTAACAGCATAATAATTTCTTTATAATAACCTACACCTTAGGCTAGACATTTACTAAAAGAACAGCCCCTTTAAAAGGGCTGTCCACTAAGTTTGACAACCCCTATTCATTCCATTTGCTGAAGCATAACCACATACACCCTTTGTAATAAAATGATGCCACACTTCAATCCATAAAAGGGATGTCAACAACCTCTTCTCATTCCCCTTGTTTGCCTCAGAAAAATAAATAAAGCTATACTCCCCTCCGGTACGGCTTCGGTTCCAGCGATGTCTAAAGCTGCGTTCCATGAGGCCCCTTGACCAAACAGCGCCCAGTGTCTTTCTCTCCGCCTTCAGACATTTGAGCGCTACACTGAATTTCTGCCGAAATGTCCAAAGGTGGGCAGAAGGAAGCTGGCGCTGATTGCTTTTGGGGCTCGTTTGTTATAACAATTTCACAGATGCCCCTGGAATGCAGTTTTAGACATCGCTGGAACCGAGGCTGCACCGGAGGGGCGCATAGCTTTCTTTATTTTTCTGGGGCAAACAAGGGGAATGAGAAGGGGTTGTCCAAGTACTGGACTTCCCTTTTATGGACTGGAGTGGGGCATCCTTTTATTACAAAGGGTGTATGTGGTTATGCTTCAAGGAGGTGCCATTTTACAATAATGGGTGCATATTAATATACTACTATGTAAGGACACACACACACACACACACACACACACACACACACACACACACACATACACATACACATACACACACACACACACACACACAGACACACACAGACACACAACAACCCTTGCATGAAAATGATGCCCACTCCAAGAACACAATCACATATAATTTATGGTAACAATAGCACATATCATATTTTTTGTTTTATAAGATGTAACGGATTAATAGACACACCCCAAATTTATAGGTCAAAAAATGTACTCCATTGTTGTCTTACTGGAGGGGGAGCAGAGTCACAGGAGGCAGGCACTGTGGTGGGAACGGTGTGAGCTGTGCTGGCAGCGGTGGGGGCTGTGCTGGCTGTGTGGAGCAGGCCGGTGCGGCGGGTGTCCCAGATGCTCTGTCAGCGGTGCGGGCTTCAAAGAAATAGCATCCGGAGCAGCGCGTGCGCAGATTGAGCTATCAGTTCAATGGCAAGATCTTGAACAGAGGGCTCCATCTGCACACGCGCCGCCCCGGACGCCATCATTTGAACCCAGAGCATCTGGGACATCAGCCACACCGCCTTGCTCCACATAGCCACTGCTGTCCGCACAGACAGATATCCAGCCGGCAGAGGCCCACACAGAGGCGCAGGCAGCCGCCCGCCCGCACAGAGGCGCAGGCAGCCACCTGCCCACAAAGAGAGGCAGGCACCCGGCCGCCCGCCCGCACAGAGAGGCAGGCACCCGCCTGCTCGCACAGAGGGGCAGACACCCGGCCGCCCGCCCACACAGAGAGGCAGGCACCCGGCCGCCCGCACAGAGAGGCAGGCACCCGGCCGTCCGCCCGCACAGAGAGGCAGGAACCCGGCCACCCGCCCGCACAGAGAGGCAGGCACCCGGCCACCCGCCCGCACAGAGAGGCAGGCACCCGGCCGCCCGCCCGCACAGAGAGGCAGGCACCCGGCCGCCCGCCCGCACAGAGAGGCAGGCACCCGGCCGCCCGCCCGCACAGAGAGGCAGGCACCCGGCCGCCCGCCCGCACAGAGAGGCAGGCACCCGGCCGCCCGCCCGCACAGAGAGGCAGGCACCCGGCCGCCCGCCCGCACAGAGAGGCAGGCACCCGGCCGCCCGCCCGCACAGAGAGGCAGGCACCTGGCCGCCCGCCCGCACAGAGAGGCAGGCACCCGGCCACCCGCCCGCACAGACAGCTACCGCGTCAATTCTACACTTGGTAGGACTGCCTGCAATACTGTAAACTGCACCTGCGCTGCGGTCACATACAGGGCATGATCTTCTCTCTGCTGTTGAGGTCTGGGGATGTGAGATGAGGTGAGCCCGTGGAGCTAGGCGGGAGAGCGACTGGATACGCACGTTCACTGATTGGAGCAGGGGCAATAGATGAAACTCATCTTTCTGTCTCCGCACTAATCACACCGTTTGTATGCATGGCGCGGGCGCTCGGTTTCCAGGCTTCAAGAAAGGGATGGAGAGGCGCCGCTGGAGACAGTACATTTAGCTTCACACATAAGGTCTCCCTGTGGCTCCTCCCATCAAAGCCTTCTGCCTGCGCAGTGGTGGTTACAATAAAAATGCAGTGCTGGGACCGGAGGAGGCAGGAAATTTACTTCTTACCTCTCTGCGGTGCCCCCCCCTGAAGCATGGCCGTCGGCGCCCTGTGCGACCACACAAGTTGCACAGGCCTAAAGCCGGCCATGGTCACACGTGTGTCATACGTGTGTCATACGTGTGTTACATGTGTGTGACATATGTGTGACACGTACCCGGTAAAACACGTGCCTCTACAATGAAAAGATGTTCTATATTTACCTGTATCCAGCGATGCTGTCTTCTGCTCTGCTGCCTCCCGCTCCTAACCCCCGCTCATTATTTTCATTGATTCACTGCCCGAGGATCTGGAAGTCGGAGCATCGTGGGGATAGCACAGCCAAGGACAGCACCGCCGAGGACATCGCCGGTGACAGGTGAGTATACAGCTGTTTGTGCAGTTACATCCAGGGGGGTCATCGGAGTTCCCAATGAACTGTCATGAACCCCTGGAAGTCACCATCGTGACACTCGCTGTAGCGCAGTTGTCGCAGGGGTGTCATCAGGAGGTCATCAAAGTTCATTGGGAAATCCGATGACCTCCTGGACGTCCCTGCACACACACTGCTGGCAGGATACTCACCTGTCACGAGCGATGTCCCCAGCGATGCTGTCCTCGGTGATGCTGTCTTCAGCGCTGTCCCCGCACTGCCCCTGCTCCCAGCTGCTCACTGCAGTGAATAATCAATGAATATAATGTGCGGGGGTCAGGAGCGGGAGGCAGCAGAGTCGGAGACAGCATCGCTGGATACAGGTAAATATTGAACATTTTTTATTTAAAAACCCGTATTTTCTCCGGTCCGTGTCACATTGATGTCACACGGATCACATCAGTGTCCGGTCCGTGTGACACCTGTGCTGCCGGAGATAAAACGGACACGTCTCCGTGTGAAATAGCGGGGCCACACAGTCCGTGTGAAAGCACGGCCGTGTGAGTACACAATAGGGTAACATGGGTACGTGTGACATCCATGTTAAAAACTGATGTCACACGTACCTAAAACACGGACGTCTGAAACCAGCCTGATTATGAGTGTTAAAGGGAACCTGTCAGCAGAAATTTCGCAATAACACTAAAAGCTTCCTCCTCTGGAGCTCCTGGGCTGCATTCTAGAAAGGTTCCTGTTGTTATTGTGCCCCCTTTGAGACCTAAATAAATAAATACTTTATAAATTCTTACCTTTTTGTATGCAAATTTTTTTTTATGGTCACGGGGGCGGGCTGTCTTGCATCCATTATTCGCGTTCCTGCCGCTGTACGCCGTCCCCCATTGCTCATTTCCATACATGAGGACGCCGCCCAGTGCTCCCGAGGTCTCACGCATGCCCAGTGGCACTATCACGGGACTGAGCACTGTGTAAAGCGTGACCACTGGTGAGGTGATTGCGCAGGCGCGAGATTATGGGCGGCGCTGTGATTGTCATCAGCAGCGTCATCCAAGTACCCGCCCACAATCTCGTGCCCTCGCTTTTCCCTCTGCCTTCACAGTTATGCACAAGCCCTGGCCATATGAACCCACGTCACCTATTACTGCAGGTGCGAGATTATGGGCGGTGCTGTGATTGTCATCAGCAGCGTCATCCAAGTACCCGCCCATAATCTCGTGCCCACGGTAATAGGTAACGTGCTTCATATGGCCAGCGCTTGTGCATAACAGTGGAGGCAGAGGAGAAGCACGGGCACAAGATTATGGGCGGGTACTTGGATGACGCTGCTGATGACAATCACAGTGCCGCCCATAATCTCGTGCCTGCGCAATCGCCTCATCAGCGTTCACACTTTGCACAGTGCTCAGTCCCGCTAGAGTGCCACAGGGCATGCGCGAGACCTCGGGAGGACAGATACATGAGGAGGGCGTCCTCGTGTATGTAAATGAGCAATGGGGGACGGCGTACAGCGGCAGGAGTGCGAATAACGGACGCAAGACAGCCCGCTCCGTGACCATAAAAACACAATTGCATACAAAAAGGTAAGAATTTATAAAGTATTTATTTAGATCTCAAAGGGGGCACAATAGCAACAGGAACCTTTCTAGAATGCAGCCCAGGAGCTGCAGAGGGGGAATCTTTTAGGTTTATTGCGAAATTTCTGCTGACAGGTTCCCTTTAAAAATTAGGTCCACACACACATATATATATATATATATATATATATATATATATATATATATATATATATATATATATATTGCCTTATTCTGTCTGTCTGTCTGTCTGTCTGTCTTGCTCCAAAATTGTGTCCTTACGGTGACATGTCCTTACGGTGACAAACAGCGGATTAGCCGCTGGGCTCGCCATGGCCCCGCCCCCCTGCACGGATTGCCCGCTCGCCTCGCCTCGGCTCCTCCCCCCGCACAGATTGGCCGCTCGCCTCGGTACCGCCCCCCCCGCACGGATTGGCCATGTCCTTACGGTGACAAACAGCGGATTGGCCGCTGGGCTCGCCATGGCCCCGCCCCCCCCACACGGATTGGCCGACTCGCCTCGGCTCCTCACCCCCGCACGGATTGGCCGCTCGCCTCGCCTCGGCTCCGCCCCCCCGCACGGATTGGCCGCTCGCCCAGGCTCCGCCCCCCACACGGATGGCCTCTCGCCCCGAGGTGAGCGCATCAATGTCCTGCAGCGGTGGAACACACACACATCAGATCACAATCACTCTCACACACACACCTCACACACACATCAGATCGCATCCACATACTCACATCATTCCGTGATATCGCTTGCTTCTCGGCGGCAATCCTGTGCGTGCAGTGACCTCTTCCAGGACCTGCCGGAGGATCACATGGCCGGAAGCATGTGGTATCTCCGGATGTTGGGATTGTGTGAGCGCGTATGTGCGATATCGTCAGTGTGTGTGTGTGAGTGTATGCGATCGGATGTGTGTGAGTGTGTTCTGATGTGTGAGTGTGTGTGTGTGTGTGAGTGTATGCGATCGGATCTGTGAGTGTCGGCAGAGGAGCACGGCGTGCAGCACAGCTGCTGGGACCGCCCACTGGTGGGCACAGGGAGAAGTGGGGTGTGTGTGTGAGTGTATGCGATCAGATGGGAGTGCGCAGCATGGGGGATGGAGCACGTTTGGGAGTGCGCAGCATGGGGGATGGAGCACGATGGGGAGTGTGCAGCATGGGGGATGGAGCACGATGGGGAATGCGCAGCATGGGGGATGGAGCACGATGTGGAGTACGCAGCATGGGGGATGGAGCACAATGGGGAGTGGGGATGGAGCACGATGGGGAGTGCGCAGCATGGGGGATGGAGCACGATGGGGAGTGCGCAGCATGGGGGATGGAGCACGATGGGGAGTGCGCAGCATGGGGAATGGAGCACGATGGGGGGTGCGCAGCATGGGGGATGGAGCACGATGGGGGGTGCACAGCATGGGGCATGGAGCACGATGGGGAGTGTGTAGAATGGGGATGGAGCACGATGGGGAGTGCGCAGCATGGGTGATGGAGCACGATGGGGAGTGCACAGCATGGGTGATGGAGCACGTTTGGAAGTGCGCAGCATGGGGGATAGAGCACGATGGGGAATGCGCAGCATGGAGGATGGAGCACGATGGGGAGTATGCAGCATGGGGGATGGAGCACAATGGGGAGTGGGGATGGAGCACGATGGGGGGTGCGCAGCATGGGGGATGGAGCACGATGGGGGGGTGCACACCTCCCCCCAAAACACACACACACACACACACTGCCACACACGCACTGCACAACACACCACACACACACTGGGAACCACAAACACTGCCCTACACAGACACACACACACACACAGACAACGCCGCACACACACAACACCCAACACACAAACACCGCGGCACAAATATACGCACATACCGCACAACACACACATTGCACAAAACATACCTCCCCCAAAACACACACACACCCCACACCCACACAAACCGCGCAACACACAACGCTACAGACACACAGCGCTCCACAAATAACGCAACACACGCAACACACAAACAACACCGCTCTCACCCCCCGCCACACCCAGACAACACCCAGAACGTGTACAGTGCCCTACACAAACACTTGGTAAGTACACACAACAACATCTATATATATAACAAAAATCATACATTAACTACACAATACGTAAATTCTAGAATACCCGATGCGTAGAATCGGGCCACCTTCTAGTATATATATATATATATATATATAATATATATATATATATATATATATATATATATATATATATATATATATATATATATATATATATATATATACATACATACATACATACACATACACATACACATACACATACACATACACATACACATACACATACACATACACATACACACACACACACACACACACACACACACACACTCGATCTATATCAGTCTGACTTCTAGCCTGGTAGATATAATTTAAAGAAAACTCACTGCAATCTTCACATTTCATTCCTCTTGATTTGGTTCTTTTAATTTGTTTTAATGCTAAGAAAGTTTAGCCTTCGCCTGTAATTTGCTGCACATAACTAGCAGTGAGGAGCTCTGATCACTCAGATTGTGTCACTTGTTTCGTAAACAAAAGGACCAACAAAGCCCCAGCGACCCCTCTCTACCCCCAGAGCTCCACTCGCCTTTGCCAAGTGTACAGTTCAGTGTTCGGTCACCTGTATCTGTTGGTTTAGCACATTTTAAAGCAGTTCTCAGCTCCCTTCTTGTTCTCTGCAGCTTATTTTTAAGCTTCAAACATTGCCTGGCTCATTATGGCCTCCAGAAGGTTAAGGCCTTCTTGTCAGACCGGAACTGCTCACTAATTAGAGTGTGGCGCTTGGCACTGAACGTGTCGTGCCTGCGAGCTTTCCTACTGCGATCACTTCTATTCAAGTTCTCCTATTATACCAGGACAATGGACGTGAGTGTCAGTGGATAAAACCAGCTGCTGCTTGGACATAGCAGAAGCTACTAAAATCTCTGAACCCCCCTAACAGGAGAACTGTCATATCTATTCATTGCTAATATGGATTTCATTACTAAAAAAACAGTTTCAAATTTCTACTTCTTCTTTGAATAGGATCTAAATTGCATTTGCACTTTTTATTTCACTCTCTAAACTATCCAGAGAGTTTCCAAATTGCTTTTTTCACTGGGCAGGCTGTCACTGTATAAAAATAGGAAAAACATCCTTAGTTTGAGTTAAAATGAGCATTTTATGCATATAGCAGTTTTCTTTTTCATGTTTATATCCAGTTTTTTGCCCTATAAGCTGCGGCCACCACCAGTCGGCTCTTATATAAAGCATTCTAACATGCTGTATATAAGAGCCCAGGCCGCTGTTTAGAACATAAAAAACACTTTATAATACTCACCTAAACTGGTCGCTGTGGTGGATGTGGCTCAGATGAGCGTCTTCATCCTCCGGTGCCGGCGCCGCCTTTTTGGCCATCTTCGTCCTCCTTCTGCAGCATGTGTGCATGACGGGTCTACGTCATGCACTCTCGCCGGCCCCGTGCATGCGCACTACAATACTTTGATCTGCCCTGCTCATGGCAGATCAAAGTGCGCCTACTCAGGAACTGAATGCTGGCGAGTGTGGGTGACGTCGGACGCGTCATGCACCGCGGCTTCAGAAGGACGACAGAGGTGGCGCCAAAGATGGTCAAAAGAGGCAGCGCCGGCACCGGAGGATGAAAACACCCATCTGAGCCACATTCACCGCAGCAACCGGTTTAGGTGTGTTTTTTATGTTGTACACAGCGGCCTGGGTTCTTATATTCAGGATGTTAGAATGCTGTATACAAGAGCCCGGTGGTGGTGGCCGCAGTTTATAGGGCAAAAAACTGGTGACAGGTTCTCTTTAACATCTATTTTATTAATGTTCTCAATGAAAAAATAATTACAAGTTTTAATATGGTCTCCTTTATAATCATTGTAATCCTTGTGACGGATCTTTTAAAGCACCATTCCAATGGGGTTTGTTTGTTTTTTTTAGTGCCAGAGCTTAGCTTTAAACCTCAGTCCCCTGCCCCCTGTCTTATACTTACCTTTTACTGTTTTCATCTTTTATATCTCCACCACACCAGTCGGTCTCGGCGATTCCTGATCTTACAACAGCTCCAGCGTTTCATGGATTGCACTGAAGGTCACAAGTCTATGAGACTCTCAATCTGGCCTTGTTCTGGCTCTCATAGACTTGTATGGGGAGTTTGTGACGTAACTTCTCACTTCCAGCTAGTCAGATGGCACTGTGGGACTGTAGTGGCATCGGTAAAAGATGAAGATGGCAAAGGATGAGTATAAGACAGGGGGCATGGAACGTAAATTTAAAGTGCCACTCCAGCGCTGAAAAAAAATAAAACTATGCAGTGGTGCTTTAACATCCAAACCATTATAAAGGATAGTGTCCGTCTGGAATTCTTTTTTTTACGCAACCATTGAGTTCTGTGGGCCAATTTCATTCAAAAAAGAAAGACTTGTGTATGCTGGTATTATTATTATTTTTTCTCCCAAACAGACACCTGCTCATCTGAAGTCACTCGGTCACTTATACTGGCCCATTTGCTATTCTGCCTGTACATGAGCCACAAACATAGACTTTTATGAATGAGGACTTGCTTCCTCTAGTGCTCCAGAACTGCCTTTCCATTGCTGCCTATGGTCTTTGCTGACATGGCAATGGCGATGATGTTGTAAGTGACCTCTGCAGCCAATCACTGGACTCGTTGTCATGATGAGGTAGGCGACACAACAGTTTAGCCCAGTGATTTTTAGGCCGGCTTCTCACTTGCGAGTTTCTCGCAGTAGAGCAATGCGAGAAAATTTCGCATTGGAATCGGACACATGTTAGTCAATGATTCAGCTTGCATTAGCGATTTTTTTTTTTCTCAGTCCAAATCGGACTGAGAAAAAAATTGCAGCATGCTGCTTTTTTGTGAGTTTCTCACCATTTTTCTCAATGATTTCCTATGGAAGCATGTTTAAAGAAGGAACACACACGCGCACCAGCGTTCCTATTTGCGAGTGTGGCAGTAACTTCGCTCATTCATTATTCAACAGATGAATGTGACATCACATTTCCAAAGGTTAATTATCTGACACGTGTAATCGAATTCATTTTGTTAAGATGTTGCAGGAAACATGCATCTCAATCGCATCACACACGCGAGTCAAATCATTAAATTATTCTAAACAAGCATCGCACTTGCGTTGCACTCTGACCTAACGTGAACTAAAATCAGCCGAGTTTTTTTCCAGCCTAGTCGGACCGATTTTCCACTCATAGGTGTGTTTCCAGCCTTAGACAGAGTAAGGCCTCATTCACATGTCCATGTTTAAACACCTACATGAAAAAATGGTACTGGTGTCATCAGTGTATGGTGCTTGTCGGTTTTTATCATCAGTGTTTTTCACAGATGGCTAAAAAAATACATTTACAAAGCATCTCCTATACTTTGCAGTGTTAACCCCTTCTCTCCCCCTACATAGCCAATTTTAATTTTTGCTCTCCTCTTCATCCACGATACATACACACATATATTATATATACGATAATACCTTTATTTTATTTTATTGTATTTTATTTTTTGCATTGTTAAAAACTTTTTAATTCAAGAGAGATTTGAACCTGCGACCGTGTGATTGCTATTACTATATACTGCAGCACTGTAGCATTGCATGGAGTATTGCAGAATACAGTGTAAATCTCGGTTTCCTTTGAAGTACAGTATATAGCTTATATCTGCTGCAGGTCCTGAGTCCCCTCCACATATGATCTCTACCCCCACCGTAATCACGTACATTTACGTGATATTGCATGAAGGGGTTAATGAGTGGGGCATCTCTTCCATTTTCATCAGTGATGCAGTGGTGTAACTGATCAATTTTGGACATCTACATACATAATCTCCAGTTTTGTCTGTTCTCCTATTCCGACATGCACCGCGCCAGTATTAGTGGCACAGCTGCAGTTCGCGCCCACATAAACAAGGTAACCAGGGACAACAAAGGAGGCGGCACCCAAATTGTGGGCTGAGTAAGCCGAATTCTGTTTCTAGTGTAACACTCACCACATCCTAGCCGAACGCAGTGTTTTAGTCAAACATTGCCGAGGTCACGGAGCAGTATGGAGGTGTGCCCGGGTATGTCCGCCAGCGCCTGACATCGCCATGTGTTGTAATAAACAATTAGTGTGCAAACAACCAAGCGTATCACGGGGTGCTGGTAAACGGGATAAGGATTGCCTTGTAGTATATAGTAAGAAGTGCACCGCACTCTCCAGAAAGTTTTCATGCAAAATGTGAATTTATTCAGACAGATGGTGGACAGTAGAAGGCAAGGGGATTAGCCACAACATGTTGTCGCTAATTCCCTTGCCTTCTACCGTCCACCATCTGTCTATTTGAATAAATTCACATTTTGCATGAACATTTTCTGGAGAGTGCGGTGAACGTCTTACTGTATCGCCATGTGTTGAGCGGTTTCGTGCCAAGCCGTGAGACATGGCTCTCCCCTACGAGCACCGTGCACTAAGTTTGTGGGCGGAGCTAGCTTAGGGAGGTGTGCCCTCCTTACAAGCATTTTCAGATGGGCGAGATGAAGGGATTGTGTGCACACACACACACACACACACACACACACACACACACACGCACACATGCGCGCTTTTTGGCTGTATTTGAACGTTTACCTGGGCTGGCAATCAGTACAGCGGAGCCTTTTTTTTAATTATTTCAATAAATAATAAAAAAAATGACATAGGATCCCCCTAATTTTTGATCGCCAGTTAGGTAAGCCAAGACATCTGGGGGCTGTGTTTATCAGCGTGGTGAGGCTCATGCGATATGACAATCGCAGTCCGCAGGTGCCCAGATCTGGCATATACATTTGATATACCAGATCTGTAGTTTACCCAGATCTTCCAGTCTGCCCTGGTGCTTTTGGCAGACTGGGTAATAAGGGGTTGCTAGCAGCTGTTTTTTTGCCAGCTGATATTAAGCCCTGATGATTAATAAAGTTTAGCTTCAGCTTAAAACCAGACTTTAGCAATTCACCTGTAGTAAAGTAAAATAACACACACTAAACCCCTTTATTACAAATAAAACACAAAAAATACTTTTATTTTAAAATAAACATAGCGGCACTGACTAGAGACCGAGAAAGAAAGAAAAAAAAAGACATACACATTACGTTTATTTACAATAAAAATACACACAGCCTTTAACTAGCCCCAAAAGCACAAACAGTGTGACATGTCCACTGCTCCTGTCAGCACCACTAAGCATAGGCAGATGTTCATTCACCGCACTCCCGATGCGATAGCATTGGGCCTATTTCTAGTAAATAATATTTTTCAGTTCCTAAAAGCAAGACAGAAAAACTGATTGTCTGACTGTAAATGTGAACATTGCCCAATGGAAGTCAGTGTGTAAACTGTGCAACGGGGGCCAATCAGAATTGATATGGACCAGCGTGCTAGTTGTTAATCGATTTCAATAAAGAATGAATTTTACTATATTAGAAGTGCTTTTCCTGTAAAATCTGCAACAAATCCTTTCTCAATCCACAACAGAAGTGATCTGCAGCTGATTTAAAAATCCCAATTACAGTTCTCATTCCACCCGTAAAATGTCAGCAAAAGGTGGAGCTGTAGACCCTCATCCAACTTCCTACTACTCTAATCCAAATCCGCAGGTAAAATCTATAACATTTCAGACCTGTGTGAATCTGCCCTAAAGAGGTTCTCAGTGTCTAGTAAAAGTTTCATTCCTGGAATTCAAGGTAACATAAGACTGTTTAACCTTTTAGAAGTAACTACAGTATGGCAGTGTCATTTCTAGCACTATAATTATTCCACCCCGTCTTCCAGTACATCTCTGAGCCCGATTCTGCTCCCTGGATTTTCCATAATGCTTCACGCTTTCATTGCTTCTTGCTGTGAACTACGGTCACTTTTTGTATAATGTTTTGCCCTCATGCATCTGTATGTTTTTTCTCTGACTAGGCCGGGAAACCCGTCCGCCGGTCCGCAGCAGGCACACATCTTTCCATTGGCCCAGGGAATCATGGAAAGATGCTATTTAAAGGAGATGACCAGAATGAGTTCCAGTCCCATGCCTCAAGTAGGAGGTCTTCAGGAAATGAGCAGAAATTGGCGGTCAGTTTCCTAATGTGTTCCTCTATATTTCCCAAAGAAAATAAGCTAAAAGTAAAACATGAAATCTTGAGAGCAAAGGGAAAATTGTTGCTAAAATATTTGTTATAATAAATATTTTTAATTTCTATGAAGCCAAAGAGGTTATAACTGGCCGCAGGGGCATAACCATAGTCATATCTTCAGTGTTGTCCCATGGAAAGATATAATAAAATATTTACAAAAAGGTGAGGGGCGTACTCACTTTTGAGATATACAGTATATGTATGTATGTATTTGGACCATATCATTTTTATCCAGATTTTCCAGCTATATAACTTAAATGTTTATTGGATGAAGCAGATCAGGTGACGTGTATTTGTGTAATGAGGGAGGATATGGTCTTAGGATATTTATAAGATATGTACAGTATGTATATGTGCATAAACAGTCATGGCTGAAAGTGTTGGCACCCTTCAAATTGTTCCACTGCACAGTTTTATAAAAATCAGCTTCTCTACATGTCTATTCCAGTGTCAGTTGAATTCCAACCAGAGTCCACCTCATTTTACTGGCCAGGAGTGGCATAAAGTCACCCAAAAGCAGTGTGAAACACTGGTGGAAAGCATGCCAATACACATGAAAGCTGTGATTAAAAATCATGGTTATTCCACAAAATATTGATTTCTGAACTCTTCCTGAATTAAAACATTATTAGTATTGCTGTTTCTAAATGATTAGGAACTTGTTTTCTTTGCATTATTTGTGGTCTGAAAGCAATGCATTTTTTTTTGTTATTTTGACCATTTTTCATTTTCAGAAAATAAATACAACATTTATTACTTAGAAATTTGGAGACGTTGTCAGTAGTTTATAGAATAAAAGAACAATTTACATTTTCCTCAAAAATACCTATAAAGAGAAAAATCAGAAATATTGAACATTTTGCAGTGGTGTCTTAATTTTTGCCAGAGCTGTATATCCATAAGTCGAATCCCCGGGTTCCAGATGAGTATACAGTCCGCATTATTAATTGTAAACCATTAATACAACCCTAATTTAAACCATCCAATCTAACTTTTTCCACAAGATCTAGCTCCAAGATTAACAAATTATAAGAAAGTACAGTGGAACCTTGGATTACGAGCATAATTCATTCCGAGAGTCTGCTCTTAAACCAAGTTACTCTTATATCAAAGTGAATTTTCCCATAGGAAATAATTGAAACGCAGACAATTCGTTGCACAACCCAAAAATATTTACTGTATTTATACAAACTTATTACAGTAATACAAACTAATGTACTGTATTCATATAAAAGTATTACAGTTCACTAATACAAAATACTGTACAGTACAGTAAAAACATATAACGCAAATTAAACTGCACGTTTGCTTACAATAAAATTGTTGGTGTGCGAGAGGTACAGGATAAGCAATGTGCTGTACTGGTTAGCAAAAAGAAAGTACAATACTATATCCACAAATGCAAATTGACAGACATGCTTTATAGTATATACTGTACTGTACAATGGTATACTGTATACAGTACATATGTACAGAAAGTTACCTGCCGAGCGGGTCAGAGCGTGGTGAAAGGACAGAACCGGAAGTGTGCACGGTGAGTATTTGCTCTTCTTGCAAAGCATTGCTCTTAAACCAAGTTACAAATTTGTAAGAAGATTTGCTTGTCTTGCAAAACATTCTCAAACCAAGTTACTCTTAATCCAACGTTCTACTGTATCTCCCGACTCCATACCAACTTCATGGATTGAAAACAATGCCATTTTGTTGCGCTGTGTAGCTAAGAAAGCTCCAACTTTAGGATCTATTTTGCCCCATAGTTATTTTTATGACTGTCAAAAGTAGCAAACCTAAAGCTTGGTTAAACACAATAGTTTCTATAAATGTGGCCACTGCAAATGCAAATAGTGTGACCATGGCCAGATAAAGCAATCTTTCATCAATTGCTACTCATAAAATCTATAATATACACACATACATTAACTTTAAATTGCATGCACATTCTGCACCTTGGAATATGGTGGCTGCACGATGTCCTCTAAAAAATTGTAGAAGACAATGTTTATCAGATGCTGCCAGTTAACAATTCCACAGTGTCCAAACATTTAGTGAAGGACATGAGGGGAAGACTATGTACAGTGGGTATGGAAAGTATTCAGACCCCCTTTAAAATTTTAACTCTTTGTTTCATTGCAGCCATTTGGTAAATTCAAAAAAGTTCATTTTTTTCTCATTAATGTACACTCTGCACCCCATCTTGACAGGACAAAACCTCAGAAATGTTGAGTTTTTGCACATTTTTTAAACAAGAAAAACTGAAATATCACATTGTCATATGTATTCAGACCCTTTGCTCAGTATTGAGTAGAAGGACCCTTTTGAGCTAGTACAGCCATGAGTCTTCTTGGGAATGATGCAACAAGTTTTTCACTCCTGGATTTGGGGATCCTCTGCTATTCTTCCTTGCAGATCCTCTCCAGTTCCGTCAGGTTGGATGCTGAATGTTGGTGGACAGCCATTTTCAGGTCTCTCCAGAGATGCTCAATTGGGTTTAGGTCAGGGCTCTGGCTGGGCCAGTCAAAAATGGTCACAGAGTTGTTCTGAGGCCGCTCTTTTGTTATTTTAGCTGTGTGCTTAGGGTCATTGTCTTGTTAGAAGTTGAACCTTCAGCCAAGTTTGAGGTCAAGAGCACTCTGGAAAAGCTTTTCTTCCAGGATATCTCTGCACTTGGCTGCATTCATCTTTCCTTCAATTGCAAGCAGTCATCCTGTCCCTGCAGCTGAAAAACACCCCCATAACATAATGCTGCCACCATGTTTCACCGTTGGGATTGTATTGGGCAGATGATGAGCAGGGGCTGTTTTTCTCCACTCATACTGTCATGATTCGCCTCCCTATTCACATGGCTAGGGGGCGGAGCCTTCTCTCAGGCCTCACTTCCGGCCCCTGGATGCCTTAAAAGCTGACACTTCCAGTGAACCAGCGCCGGCTATAAGCTTACCTCTGCTTTGCCTGTGATTGCTGGTCCTGTGAGTGATATCCTGATCTGTCTGTTCCTGTGCCCCCGTGCCCTTGTCTGTGTTCCATCCCCTGGTCATCCCTCCTTTCCTATTTCCCCACTCGGTTGCTTCCTACGGTACTGACCTTGGCCTGACTTTGACTCCGCTTTTGCTCGTTCCTCCAGTCCTGCTTCTGCCCGTACGGTGTTTGACCCAGCCTATCTGACTATTCCTTGCCTGCTCTGCAGCTCTGCTTCTCAGCTGTGCTGATTAGGCAGTGCATGAGAACGCTGTGCATTTCTTTCCTGGTTCTCATTGCTCTGTGTTGTGTCGTCTGCTGCAGAGCTCTGGCTCCCCCTGGTGGCAGCATTACACATACCACTTAGAATTATCTATCTTCATCTGATCAGACTAGAGAATCTTATTTCTCATAGTCTGGGAGTCCTTCATGTGTTTTTTTGCAAACTCTATGCAGGCTTTCATATGTCATGCACTGAGGAGATGCTTCCGTTGGGCCACTCTGCCATAAAGGCCCGACTGGTGGAGGGTTGCAGTGATAGTTGACTTTGTGAAACTTTCTCCCATCTCCCTACTGCATCTCTGGAGCTCAGCCACAGTGATCTTGGGGTTCTTCTTTACTTTCTCACCAAGGCTCTTCTCCCATGATTGCTCAGTTTGGCTTTACGGCCAGGTCTAGGTAGAGTTCTGGTGGTCCCAAATCTCTTCCATTTAAAAATTATGGAGGCCACTGTGCTGTTAGGAACCTTGAGTATTGCAGAAATGTTTTTCTAACCTTGGCCAAATCTGTGCCTTGCCACAATTCTGTCTCTGAGCTCATTAGGCAGTTCCTTTGATCTCATGATTCTCATTTGGTCTGACATGCACTGTGAGCTGTGAGGTCTTATATAGATAGGACTTGATTTGGAAAGGCATACACCTATCAGTTTAATTAAACACATCTGGACTTCAATGAAGGAGTAGAACCATCTCAAGTAGGATCACAAGGATATGGACAGTATGTGACTTAAATATGAGTGTCTAAGCAAAGGGTTTGATTTAAAGGGCTCTGAATGCTTTCCGTGCCTGCTGTATTTTTAAAGGGAACCTGTCAGGTCCAATATGCACCGAGATCCACCAGCAGTTCTGAGTGCATATTGCTAATCCCTGTCTAACACAGAAAGGCTTAGTGGATTTACCTTCTAAAAACACGTCAACATCAGCAAAATCTAATTTACCAATATGAATAGTAGACGCAATGGTGGTGGCTTAGGATATAGGGTTAATTCTGATTTGCTGGTAGTTAATTAGAATTTCAAGTTGTGAAGGGTATAACTAAAGACAAGTGCGCATGGGTAAGGATATGTAAACCTGCATCTTTACTTGACTATGTGCAATGATTAAGGAAATTTGTCTGAAATGCGTTAGTTTTTCTATCTTTTGTATAGTTTATATATGAAGGTTGTTTTATTAGTTTACAATGAATAAATTAGATTTTATATTCTTCCAAATGCCAGATTATTATTTTTTCTATATGAGATTACCTCTATTATTGAACACCAGTTTTGGGCTATGTTGTAGATTTTGCATTCACAGCCGCGCCAAAAGACTACTGGATTCTTCTCAGATTAATGTTTCTTTTATTTCATAACAGGTCAAGTCTACGCGTTTCAGAAGGACACAGCTCCCTTCTTCAGGACAAACCAGCAAAGAATCATCAAATCAGAGATTTGATGATTCTTTGCTGGTTTGTCCTGAAGAAGGGAGCTGTGTCCTTCTGAAACGCGTAGACTTGACCTGTTATGAAATAAAAGAAACATTAATCTGAGAAGAATCCAGTAGTCTTTTGGCGCGGCTGTGAAACCCATTCTCTACTACTCTCTGTTATCTGCCTCTTGGGGACCGCTGCCGGGACTTGGTGTTACATGCTGCTATAGGTGTTGTGACTGTCACAACCCGAATTGGTGAGTAGGATTATTCTTTGCTTCACCCTATATATATTGGGGTAAGACCCTATTGCGCTTTCTTTTTCCACAGTTTTCACTTGTAGATTTTGCATTGTGACCATGAGCGGTGAGTTACACCACTATGGGCTACTCATAGCATCTTTATTTAATAACACAACACCTTTTACATTGTCTGGTTATGATCAATACGTCCTTGACACACAGTAAGGATTTTTCGTGGTAGGGGATACATTTATTGTATTGTTTATGACATTGTCATTTAGGGTTATGCATACCTGAGTGTTGCTCAACTACTAATCAATGGGTTTCCATGCCTGGCTATTCATTGCTTTAAAAACACTTCTATTTGAGTCACAACTAATGGAGTCCCCCCATCAATGGCTGTCAGATATCTTATCAGGGTATTCATGTTTTTGTTTTCCCTTTTTATATTAAGGATCTGAGCTTCATTTTTCATAGACTGGTTGATGTCGTTGTGTGGTTCTGCCTCTGTAAGTTTTTTACGTTTTCATATAATCTTTCATTCTTTAGAAACTTCAGGAAGAAAATGAACAGCTTAAACAAGAACTTGAAGATCTTAGGTTTGTGCCTTCTGAGCAATGTTTTCCTGTTAATATTATTGTTATTGAAATGTTACAGTTATCTGAAAGAAAAGAACAAAGAAAAATGCAAAGTGGCATATGGAGGCACTAAAAATGACCCACACAACTTTACAAATGCCTTATGTTCCGTACACCTCTGTACAAAATTTTCTCATAGTCACAATACGACTATTTGCATGTAGTCTAAAGTTACTTTTTATGGCCATATAATGCTTCTTATAAGTCTTTTGGTCATGGATGTGCAACAGGTGAAGACTAGAGATGAGTGAACCCGAGGTTCTGTGTTTGATTTTTGTGCCGAACACCGACTTTACTTTAAACCCCCCCCAAAAAAAACAGAGTTCGAGTTCTGAGCTTTGGTGATTAACGTATGCAGACCACCTGTACGAGCATTGCTGTGCTTGGGTACTCTCGGTGCTCGGCCCAGTGTGAGACGCTTGCGGTGTGTGATCGACTCGCACTGGGGGTAACAACGGTGTGATCGGATGTAGTGTGCACCAAACAAAAAAAAAAGTTAAAAAACCCAATCACCCTCCCCTGGAAGTATTGTGCTTATGGCTGGCTGTATGTGGGCGGAGAGCCGAACTGCCAATCAGTGACTTCCATTGGGGTTCGGGCCAAGTTTGCACCCGTGAAGGTATAGTTCGGTTGCACGCGCCAAACTGAACTTCCACGGTTTCGCTCATCTCTAGTGAGAACTAATGTGCATAGCAATATCACACCTATCCTCCTCCGATGATCCGATGACTACATTCAGATCCAAAGATTGTGCAGTTTTATTCCATTATATTTTCAAATGAAGTTGTCAGGTCCCCTGAATGTCTGCAACCACTGATATTAAAATTCTTTAATCTAATGAAGTCTTTTATGTCGCCCACTAAAGTAGCAATCTTTGAAGATGAAAGGGGTTGTCCAGTCTAAAATGATAAGTTTGCAGTCACTCTATATAAAGATTTGCGAATTTTTGAGCCGGGAATAGCGATCATGTCACCGCATGTGTGTGCAATATGCATGTTCCTGGGCCAGACCCGACTAGTGGGATGTTGTCTCACTAAAGCCCAATACAAGTATATAGAATGGGCGTGTCCACTAGTAGGCGCAGCCTTGCTCAACACACTTGTATTGAGTGACGTCGCACCCACTAGTCAGGTTCTGGCCGGGAACATGCCTATGGCTCAATCACGTGACCGCCATTCCCGGCTCAGAAACTAGCAAATCCTCATAACGCACAGTGCATGCGCTGGGAGGATTCATAAGTCTGCAGTCACATGGCATGACACATAGAGTGACTGCAGACTTATCAGTTTAGACCAGACAACCTTTTTAAATGATATTTAAAACTCTCAATAGGAACATACTGCAATAGTAACTGGGACTACACTGAAAAAGCTGGTCACTAATCGTATCACTGAGCAGAAATGGCCACGAAACCAAAGGATTGATGAAGCAATACCTTTTATAAAATAAATAACTCTTATTATTCATTTAAATACATTTATCAACTCCGATAAGAAGAAGGTAAACTCCTAAAAAAATATGGCCATTTTAGCAACAATAATATTTAGGCAGCCAAGCAGATAAATAAAAGAAAAGGAATATTTTATCCAGAAAGGCCCACTACCTACCAGTAACTACTAATCGTGTTTAGGGGCTATTTATATTAAGGCCACAACTCGTGTAGTATATTACATAGTCTATCTATTACCTGGCTGCCCTTACGGCCACGTGTCCCTTTGACCCAAAGTGAGTTTCACACTACTTTATTGCGTTGGGGCAAAAGGATCTGTTCCATTTTTTGAGTCTACTGTGCTCTTATCTGGGTAAATAAATTATATTTGAATGATTATTTAATCATTATTTAAAATGTATTACTTTTGAACATTGCTTCATCACTTCTTTTTTGCTTAGTGATGGTGTTATTGCAATCTTTGAAGAACGTGCTTTAAGGCTGGGGCCACACGGGGACTACTGCGATCCCCTTGCATGACACTCGGCTCACGCTGGCAGTACAGCAGAGCCGAGTGTCAGGCGTGTGTCCTTGCGACTGAGGTCCGTTCGTGTGAGCAGACCTCAGCTGCGGGGGGCGGGCCAGCTCTGAGGAGGGGAGGGAGGGATTTATCTCCATCTCTCCTGCGTAGCCGGCTATTGCCATTCTCGCACTGCACTAGCGGTACACCGGTGTACCGCGAGTGCAGTGCGATTTTTCTCTCGCCCCATTCACTTGAATGGGTGCGAGAAAAAGAGTCTCGCATTACAATCGCAGCACGCTGCGATTGTTTTCTCAGTCCGATTAGGGCTGAGAAAATAATCGCTCATGTGTGCTGACACACAGGCTAGAATTGGTCCGAGTGGAATGCAATGTTTTATCGCACTCCACTCGCACTGTTTTTCTCGCCGTGTGGCTTAGGCCTAATCCTGCAGCTTCGCATATGTTAAAGTATCTTTTGCTCTTGACTAGTCCTGCCTGTGATCTTCTAATTCAACCGCCCTGAGCGTCATGAACAAGTAGTATCTGCAGGCTGTCCGTCACATCCAGGGTGAGGCAGGGGAAGAATCGCCCCGCCAGACTAGTCCTGGCTCCTTATCATATGTAATGCTGCAGAATAAAACTACAGTCCTGAAAGCTTAAGACTGCAATTCTACATTACTGACCACTGAGCTACCGTGCTGCCCATTGTATCGACTCAACAGAGCTTTTCATTCTTCTTTATAGATTTCAGTACAGGCAGCTAATTGAGGAGGGCAAGAACCAATGCTTAGATGAACGACGCGTCAAACTCTTAAAGTCCCAGGTTTTACAGCTGGAAAGACAGGTAATATATACCAACCTGTACTACATCTGCTGATTCTAAAAGGATCAGCCCCTCAGGTCTACAACTTTCACTTTAGCTTTTCACATTTCTAATGATTTATTAATATATTTAAGTTGGTTCCATGCCAGTTTATGCCACAATGTATATGATGTGATATCAGTGAGTGAGAATATAATGGCTATAAGCTGGAATGTTGCACAAGGAAGGGTCACCCAGACCAGTCATAACTGTGGCCCCCTCAAATCCTACAAGAATTAATTTTAAGAGCTGTTGTTTTTTTTTACCATTATAGACTTTACAGAGATATGTAATGAAATTAATACAGGAGAACGAAAACATAGTTTGTTTTTTTACCCAGAACAGCACCACACTTTGTGGCAATACCATAGAGCCTGGGTACAGTGTGATGCTGTTAATGGGAGATAAATCATTATTTTTTGTAATCTTTTGCAAATTCTTTAATTAGCCCAGAATTTTAGAAATGTTGTTAAAGGGAATCAGTCAGCAGGATTTCACACGCCAAACTATTTATATGTGTATGTAGCTCTTTCAAAGACAAGTCTAGCAACACCTTTTCATGACTAATCTGTTCCTCTGTTACAGAGAAGTCACTGCTTGAATTGATATATAACTGAAGCTAAGGCACTACTGTAGATCTGAAGTCTCTGTCACTCCAGCTCTATTCCCCATTAGCGCTGTGTCCTGTCTAACTGAAGGATCCTTTGTCTGAAATTACACAGCATAAGACTGTTAGGTGGGCTTTGCACGTTGCGACATCGGTAACAATGTGTTACCGATGCTGCAGCGATAGTCCCGCCTCCGTCGCACGTGCGATATCTAGTGAAAGCTGCCGTAGCGATTATTATCGCTACGGCAGCTTCACATGCACTTACCTGCCGTGTGACGTCCCTCTGGCCAGCGACCCTCCTCCTTCCTTAGGGGGGCGGGCCGTGCGGCGTCACAGCGACGTCACACGGCAGGCGGCCAATAGGAGCGGAGGGGCGGAGATGAGCAGGATGTAAACCTCCGTCCTTCTCATTGCAGCCGGGCGGCAGGTAAGGTGATGTTCCTCGCTCCTGCGGCTTCACACACAGCGATGTGTGCTGCCGCTGGAGCGAGGAACAACATCGTACCTGTCGCACCATCGGCATTATGGAAATGTCGGAGGCTGCAGCGATGATACGATAACGACGCTTTTGCGCTCGTTCATCGTATCAAAAAGGTTTTACACATTGCGATATCGACTGCGACGCCGGATGTGCGTAACTTTCGATTTGACCCCATCGACATCGCACGTGCAATGTCGCAACGTGCAAAGCCGCCCTTAGTCAAGCAGCAGGAGATGGTGCTGGGTGGGGAATAGAGCTGGAGTGACATAGGCTTCAGATCTTCAGTAGTTGTTCAGCCATATTACTTGTCAATTGAAACACTAATTTCTCAGTAATGAAGAAACAGGCTGGACATGTAAATGTATTGCTGGGTGTGAAATCCTTCTGACTAGTTATGAGCACGCACTACCATGCTCAGGTGCTCTGTACTCAAAACGAATAGGCCGGAAGCTCAGACTGGGTCAGCTCGACTATCATGGAAGACAATGGGAAACTCCAGCATTTTTTTTTAGGAGATCTTCTGGAAAAATGTTTGAGTGTCCTATTTATTTCCCTTTATACTCGGTACCGGAGTTGAGCCCATCCAAGCGTCTGACCTGCTTGTTTCGAGTACTGAGCACCCAAGTATGGTAGTGCGCACTCATCCCTACAGCTGACTAACTCCCTTTAAGTTGTGGATATTGAATTCATGGTGTAACATACTAAATGCCATGTGCCAGGTTTCCTTAAAAAAGTTAGTCTAGGTTCACATTTATCCAATGCTCTCCTGGCAGCTGAGCTGCACACTGTTCGGGAATCCAGTCGGCAATGAGGGGGGGTCTCAGGATCTAGACCCCAACCAATCTGCAGGAAATTAAAGTTGCTGGTGGTTTCTTCCTGTGTTTTGGGCTTCTGTAAGTGCAGTATTTTTTCTGCACACAGATCTTCTGCATATACTGTTATAGGAACCAGAATATTAGCCAGGTTGTACATCAGTCTTCCCAAATTATGTGCCATACAAAAAATCAGAATTGATACAGAAAAATCATCCAAATATTTCTATATATGAAGGCATTTTTTAATTTTACAGAAAAGTACTTTCTAAGAAAGTAAATTCAGACCAATACGTTTGGTATAAATAGATACAGTGGGCTGTATATTGTACCAAAACTATGTCAATGTGGATGAATGTTGCCTCCTGTCTTCTGCCAGGTGATGCTGCTGACCGAGGGGCTCAGCTCCAGAGCGTCCGTACTGCTGGAACTTGGAGACGCACTACAAGCAGTTCTTAATAAGATGCAGTAAGTACTGATAACCGTGTGCTCCACTGTGTACATTGTGTCTTTGTCTTAGTCGTATGTGTGTGTGTGTGTGTGTGTGTGTGTGTGTGTGTGTGTATATACTGTGTATATAATATATTCATATCTCTACAGTGGTGTGAAAGTGTTTGCTCCCTTCCTCTTTTCTTATTCTTTTGCATGTTTGTCACACTTAAATATTTCAGATGACGAAACTGATTTAATTATTAGACAAAGAAAACATAAGTAAACCCAAAATGAAGTTTATAAATGAAGGTCTTTATTATTAAAGGAAAATGAAATCAAAATCTACAGGGCCCTGTGTGAAAATTGATTGCCTGACCTCCTTAGAGCATAAATTATCAATGGTTTATCACATCTTTAGGAAGCGGAGTTCAATTTAACTAGCTACACTGAGCCTGATTACTGTCACACCTATTCTAAATCAAGAAATCACTTAAATAGGACCTTCCTGACAAAGTGAAGTAGATCAAAAGATCATCCAAAGCTAGACGACATGCTGCGATCCAAAGAAATTCAGGAACAAATGAGAAACAAAGTAATTAAGATCTATCAGTCTTAAAAAGTTTATAAAGCCATTTCTAAAGCTTTGGGACTGCAGCAAACCACAGTGAGAGCCATTATCCAGAAATGGCGAAAATATGTAACAAAGGTGAACCTTCCCAGGAGTGGCTGGCAGACCAAAATTACCCCAAGAGCGTAGCCACAACTCATCAAAGAAGTTACAAAAGACCCCACAACAATATCACTTGGTTCAGTTATGGTCTGTGTTCATGACTCCACCATAAGAAATAGACGGCACAAATGGCCTGTATGGCAGAGTTCCAAGACGAAAACCACTGTTGAGCAAAAAGAACATAAAGACTCCTATCAGTTTTGCACCAAAATATCTTGATGATCCCCAAGATTTTTGGGAGACTACTCTGAGGACTGATGAGGCAAAAGTTTAACTTTGTTTAAGGTGCATGTGCCATTGCATCTGGCATAGAAGTAACACAGCAGTTCATAAAAGGCATATCATACCAACAGTAAAATATGGTGGTGGTAGTAGTGTGGTGGTCTGCGGCTGTTTTGCTGCTTCAGGAGCTGGAAGACTCGCTGTGGTATATGGAACCATGAATTCTGCTGTGCAGGACAGGACAATGATCCAAAACACACCAGCAAGTCCGCCTCTGTGTGGCTACAAAAAATAAAATTAAGACTTTAGAGTGGCGTAGTCAAAGTCCTGACCTTAATCCGATTTAGATGCTGTGGCATGATGTTCAAAAGACAGTTCATGCTCGGAAACCCTCCAATGTGGCTGAATTACAACAATTCTGCAAAGATGAGTAGCCCAAAATTCCTCAAGAGCGTTGTAAAAAGATTCATTGCCAGTTACCCCAAAACTTGATTGGAGTTATTGCTGCTAATGCTGGCCCAACCAGTTATTAGGTTTGGGGGGCAATCACTTTTTCACACCAGGCTCTGTGGGTTTGGATTCATTTTTTCCTTAGTAATAAAGACCTTCATTTATAAACTGCAGTTTGTGTTTACTTATTATTTTGTTTGGTAATCTGAAATATTTAATTGTGACAATCAAGCAAAAGAATAAGAAATCAGAAAGGGGGCAAACACTTTATATCTATATATATAATTGCCTTATTCTGTCTGTCTGTCTGTCTGTCTGTCTGTCTATCTGTCTGTCTGTCTGTCATGCTCCGAAATTGTGTCCTTACGGTGACACAAAGCTGATTGGCCGCTGGGCTCGCCATGGCCCCGCCCCCCCACACGGATTGGCCTCTCGCCCCGGCTCTCTGCAGGCCCCGCCCCCTCACGCAATGCACGCTCGCTGTGGCCCAACTGACACGGGGCTCCGATTCCCAGGTGAGTACACACACATCAGATCACACTCACTCTCACACTCACTCTCACACATCACATCCACACATCACAACATGCTGGGATATCGCTTGCTTCTACACCGGCTCCGTCAGGATCCCGGCAGCGCCAGACATAACCTTGCGATGCTGGGATCTTAACGGAGGCCGTGAAAGCTGGTAACCATTATACACATCGGGTAACTAAGGTCCCTTAGTTACCCGATGTGTATCATAGTTACCAGTGTACACCGGCTCACACTCACATCACATCGCATCCACACATCAAGGTCCTGCAGCTGCGGAACATACATAACATAACAGCACACACACACACACAAATCAGATCACACTCACACACACACATCACATCGCATCCACATACTCACAACATCCTGGGATATCGCTTGCTTCTCGGCGGCGATATTGTGCTGTGAGCTTCCAGGACCTGACGGAGGATCACATGGCCAGAAGCATGTGATATCCCCGGATGTTGTGAGTATCAGCGCGTATGTGCAATATCGTCAGTGTCTGTGTGTGTGAGTGTATGCGATCGGGTGTGTGTGAGTGTATGCGATCGGGTGTGTGTGAGTGTATGCGATCGGGTGTGTGTGAGTGTATGCGATCGGGTGTGTGTGAGTGTATGCGATCGGGTGTGTGTGTGAGTGTATGCGATCGGGTGTGTGTGTGAGTGTATGCGATCGGGTGTGTGTGTGAGTGTATGCGATCGGGTGTGTGTGTGAGTGGATGCGATCGGTTGTGTGTGTGAGTGGATGCGATCGGTTGTGTGTGTGAGTGGATGCGATCGGTTGTGTGGGTGAGTGGATGCGATCGGTTGTGTGGGTGAGTGGATGCGATCGGGTGTGGGTGAGTGTCGGCAGAGGAGCACGGCGTGCTGGAGGAGGCTGGGAGCAGAGAGGCTGATCTTGGGGAAGGCTGGGAGGGGGGGGCTGATGCTGAGGGAGGCTGGAAGGAGAGAGGCTGAGCAAACGTGCTCCATCCGCCATACTGCGCACTCCCCATCGTGCTGCATCCCCCATGCTGCGCACTCCCAAACGTGGTCCATCCGCCATGCTGCGCACTCCCAAACGTGGTCCATCCGCCATGCTGCGCACTCCCAAACGTGGTCCATCCGCCATGCTGCGCACTCCCAAACGTGCTCCATCCGCCATGCTGCGCACTCCCAAACGTGCTCCATCCGCCATACTGCGCACTCCCCATCGTGCACCATCCGGCATGCTGCGCACTCCTAAGCGGATGGAGCATGATGGGGGGTGCGCAGCATGGCGGATGGAGCACGTTTGGGAGTGCGCAGCATGGCGGATGGAGCACGTTTGGGAGTGCGCAGCATGACGGATGGAGCACGTTTGGGAGTGCGCAGCATGACGGATGGAGCATGTTTGGGAGTGCGCAGCATGCCGGATGGTGCACGATGGGGAGTGCGCAGTATGGCGGATGGAGCACGTTTGGGAGTGTGCAGCATGGCGGATAGAGCACGATGGGGAGTGCACAGTATGGCGGATGGAGCACGTTTGGGAGTGCGCAGTATGGCGGATGGAGCACGTTTCGGAGTGCGCAGCATGGCGGATGGAGCACGTTTGGGAGTGCGCAGCATGGCGGATGGACCACGTTTGGGAGCGCGCAGCATGGCGGATGGAGCACGTTTGGGAGTGCGCAGCATGGCGGATGGAGCACGTTTGGAAGTGCGCAGCATGGCGGATGGAGCACGTTTGGGAGTGCGCAGCATGGCGGATGGAGCACGTTTGGGAGTGCGCAGCATGCCGGATGGTGCACGATGGGGAGTGCGCAGTATGGCGGATGGAGCACGTTTGGGAGTGCGCAGCATGGCGGATGGAGCACGTTTGGGAGTGCGCAGCATGGCGGATGGACCACGTTTGGGAGTGCGCAGCATGGCGGATGGAGCACGTTTGGGAGTGCGCAGCATGGCGGATGGAGCACGTTTGGGAGTGCGCAGCATGGCGGGTGGAGCACGTTTGGGAGTGCGCAGCATGGCGGATGGAGCATGATAGGGGGTGCGCAGCATGGCGGATGGAGCACGTTTGGGAGTGCGCAGCATGGCGGATGGAGCACGTTTGGGAGTGTGCAGCATGGCGGATAGAGCACGATGGGGAGTGCGCAGCATGGCGGATGGAGCACGTTTGGGAGTGCGCAGCATGGGGGATGCAGCACGATGGGGAGTGCGCAGTATGGCGGATGGAGCACGTTTGGGAGTGCGCAGCATGGCGGATGGACCACGTTTGGGAGTGCGCAGCATGGCGGATGGAGCACGTTTGGGAGTGCGCAGCATGGAGGATGCAGCACGATGGGGGGTGCGCAGCATGGGGGATGGAGCACGATGGGAGGTGCACACCTCCCCCCAACACACACACACACGCGCACTGCACAACACACACACACTAGGAATCACAAACAACGCCCTACACAGACACCCACACACACAGACAACGCTGCACACACAAATATACGCACATACTGCACAACACACACATTGCTCAAAACATACCTCCCCCCAAAACACACCACACACACACACAAACCGCGCAACACACACACAACGCTACAGACACACAGCGCTCCACAAACAACGCAACACACGCAACACACATACAACACCGCTCTCACCCCCCGCGACACTCAGAACATGTACAGCGCCCTACACAAACACTTGGTAACTACACACAACAACATCTATATATATAACAAAAATCATACATGAACTACACAATACGTAAATTCTAGAATACCCGATGCGTAGAATCGGGCCACCTTCTAGTGTATATATATATATATATATATATATATATATATATATATACATATATATATATATATATATATATATATATATATATATATATATATATATATATATATACTAGAAGGTGGCCCGATTCTACGCATCGGGTATTCTAGAATTTACGTATTGTGTAGTTCATGTATGATTTTTGTTATATATATATATATAGATGTTGTTGTGTGTAGTTGCCAAGTGTTTGTGTAGGGCGCTGTACATGTTCTGGGTGTGGCGGGGGGTGAGAGCGGTGTTGTTTGTGTGTTGCATTGTGTGTGTTGTGTTGTTTGTGGAGCGCTGTGTGTGTGTTGCGCGGTTTGTGTGGGTGTGGGGTGTGTGTGTGTGTTTTGGTGGGAGGTATGTTTTGTGCAATGTGTGTGTTGTGCGGCATGTGCGTATATTTGTGTGTGCCGCGCTGTTTGTGTGTTGGGTGTCTGTGTAGGGCGGTGTTTGTGATTCCCAGTGTGTGTGTGTGGTGTGTTGTGCAGTGCGTGTGTGGCGGTGTATGTGTGTGTTTTGGGGGGAGGTGTGCACCCCCCATCGTGCTCCATCCCCCATGCTGCGCACTCCCCATCGTGCTCCATCCCCCATGCTGCGTACCCCCCATCGTGCTCCATCCCCCATGCTGCGCACCCCCCATCGTGCTCCATCCCCCATGCTGCACACTCCCCATCGTGCTCCATCCCCCAAGCTGCGCACTCCCCATCATGCTACATCCTCCATGCTGCGCACCCCCCATCGTGCTACATCCCCCATGCTGCGCACCCCATCGTGCTCCATCCCCCATGCTGCGCACTTCCCATCGTGCTCCATCCCCCATGCTCTAATAGTTCTCCTATTATACTCAGAGAGGAGTATAATAGGAGGACTATAATAGGAGGAGTAGTCCTGGGGGGAGAGGAGTATAATGCCGGCTCCCTGCACATGTGTACCGGGAGCCGGTGAACGCTGGAAACTATGATACACATCGGGTAACTAAGGGACCTTAGTTACCCAATGTGTATAATGGTTACCAGCGTTCACCGGCTCCGTCACGATCCCAGCAGCGCAAGGTTATGTCTGGCGATGCGTGCGGAGGGCTCTGGGGGGCAGGGCCAGGCCGAGGCGAGCGACCAATCCGTGGGGGGGCGGGGCCAGGCCGAGCCAGCGGCCAATCAGACGGTTGTCACCGTAAGGACACAATTTTGGAGCAAGACAGACAGACAGACAACAGAATAAGGCAATTATATATATATATATATATATATATATATATCTATATATATATATGTGTATGTATGTATGTATGTATATATATACAGTGCCTACAAGTAGTATTCAACCCCCTGCAAATTTAGCAGGTTTACACATTCGGAATTAACTTGGCATTGTGACATTTGGACTGTAGATCAGCCTGGAAGTGTGAAATGCAGCAAAAAAGAATGTTGTTTTTTTTTTTAAATTGTGAAAAGTTTATTCAGAGGGTCATTTATTATTCAACCCCTCAAACCACCAGAATTCTGTTTGGTTCCCCTAAAGTATTAAGAAGTATTTCAGGCACAAAGAACAATGAGCTTCACATGTTTGGATTAATTATCTCTTGTTCCAGCCTTTTCTGACTAATTAAGACCCTCCCCAAACTTGTGAACAGCACTCATACTTGGTCAACATGGGAAAGACAAAGGAGCATTCCAAGGCCATCAGAGACAAGATCGTGGAGGGTCACAAGGCTGGCAAGGGGTACAAAACCCTTTCCAAGGAGTTGGGCCTACCTATCTCCACTGTTGGGAGCATCATCCGGAAGTGGAAGGCTTATGGAACTACTGTTAGCCTTCCACAGCCTGGACAGCCTTTGAGAGTTTCCACACGTGCCGAGGCCAGGCTTGTCCGAAGAGTCAAGGCTAACCCAAGGACAACAAGGAAGGAGCTCCGGGAAGATCTCATGGCAGTGGGGACATTGGTTTCAGTCAATACCATAAGTAACGTACTCCACCGCAATGGTCTCCGTTCCAGACGAGCCCGTAAGGTACCTTTACTTTCAAAGCGTCATGTCAAGGCTCGTCTACAATTTGCTCATGATCACTTGGAGGACTCTGAGACAGACTGGTTCAAGGTTCTCTGGTCTGATGAGACCAAGATCGAGATCTTTGGTGCCGACCACACACGTGACGTTTGGAGACTGGATGGCACTGCATACGACCCCAAGAATACCATCCCTACAGTCAAGCATGGTGGTGGCAGCATCATGCTGTGGGGCTGTTTCACAGGCAAGGGGCCTGGCCATCTGGTCCGCATCCATGGGAAGATGGATAGCACGGCCTACCTGGAGATTTTGGCCAAGAACCTCCGCTCCTCCATCATGGATCTTAAGATGGGTCATCATTTCATCTTCCAACAAGACAACGACCCAAAGCACACAGCCAAGAGAACCAAGGCCTGGTTCAACAGGGAAAAAATCAAGGTGTTGCAGTGGCCTAGTCAGTCTCCTGACCTTAACCCAATTGAAAACTTGTGGAAGGAGCTCAAGATTAAAGTCCACATGAGACACCCAAAGAACCTAGATAACTTGGAGAAGATCTGCATGGAGGAGTGGGCCAAGATAACTCCAGAGACCTGTGCTGGCCTGATCAGGTCTTATAAAAGACGAATATTAGCTGTAATTGCAAACAAGGGTTATTCCACAAAATATTAAACCTAGGGGTTGAATAATAATTGACCCACACTTTTATGTTGAAAATGTATTAAAATTTAACTGAGCAACATAACTTGTTGGTTTGTAAGATTTATGCATCTGTTAATAAATCCTGCTCTTGTTTGAAGTTTCCAGGCTCTAACTTATTTGCATCTTATCAAACCTGCTAAATCTGCAGGGGGTTGAATACTACTTGTAGGCACTGTATATATATTATATGTATGTATAACGGTGTAGATCAGCTTACTCGAGTGAATCACCTGGATCTCAGCTGACTTGGTTAACTCCGTTGTGCCCAGATCAGGATATAGGAGTCCATCCATATAAATGTGAACAACGGCAAGACAGTGTCTAGCAATAACATGAGCAATCCAGGATGCTGTTAAAAATTCTTTCACTTTATTCGTAAATCCATAAAAAAGACATAGTCCCGGTAGTTCAGAACAGCATTAACGCAGGAAAGTAGCGCAGATATGGATTTACAAATTAAGTGAAAGAATTTTTAACAGCATCCTGCATTGCTCACGTTATTGCTGGACACTGTCTTGCCGTTGTTCATATATATAAGTATATACACACACCTTAACATAAATTTCTTATTTGTGTAATCTGTCATATCTATGATTTCTTTTTAGAAATATATAATTTTTTTGTCATTTCAAACATAAACAATTTGTAATTCATCATTTTAAGTAATGTAATTCCCTTTACCATCCAGATCGCTACTTACCAGTGAAAACCGCACTCCTGACATACAAGTCACCAGAGTAGAACTAATTCGAATGATCGAGATATGCCAATCCATGCAGGACAAACTGCGGCACAATCATCAGGTGAGGGGATCTGCAGGTACCACTGAACTCAAACAAGTCATTTTGGTCATATTGTAGGAATGGAACTGGTCACATTATAATTTAAAATACCTCTGTATTTTCTGCTTAGTTCTGATATATCTTAAACGCACATCAAAAGTTTTATTTGGTGGAACAGGTCGTCTGCTTTGACATATTACATATTGTAGAGTGAAGGGTTTGTAGCATGCACATTTGTCTCTTTTTGAGAGGCTATGGACTGATATATGCCTCATATTCAGCTTTATAATCTTTTATGGGGCTGATACCATCCTTTTTTCTTCTTTTGGCATTGATGTATTTATAAAAATTTGGGGGATTTATTTTAATGTCTATAGTGATTTGTGTTTCAGTAGCTAATTTGTTAGCTTGAGTTCTTTTTTACATTTCCTATTGAGAAATGTATACTTCTGAAATGCTATTTCTGTATTCTCAGCCTTCAATAATTTGAATGCCCTTTGTTTTTGTTTTATTATACTTTGTACTGTCTTATTTATCCATAGTGTTTTCTTTTTATTCCTGGACATTTTATTATCAGAGGGTATAAGTTTTAGAACTGAACTGCTCCGCCACACAAAAGGCGCACTGAACGTCTCCGCCACACAGAAGGTGCACCGAGCATCGGTGCTTTGTTTGAACAGTCATTTCGTGCACCTGCACTCACGTATTTTCTATAACTTGATTATTTTTTTTTTTCATTTCCAATATGCATTTAGAACACTTCAGTTTGCTACTGGTAGAAGGGAAATTCATGTTGCTTTGAATAAATTGTGTTTGGTCTTTGTCAGTAGAAATCCCTTCTGATTGTTTAAATGTACATGCCATAGCATTAATCTTCTACAAAAAATTTTTGAACCTAGTACTTATATTATTTGCATTTTTCATTGTGTTTTTGAGTGCGTTTTTTTACATGCATTTTCATTGGGATTTTTTCCCTGTGGCATTCTTGTCTTTTTGGTTTCTTTTTATTTTGGAATACACTTGTTACTTACGGTAGCTTTGATAAAACATTATTATTGTGTGGATTACATTTTGTTTTATTGCATTGCTGCTGCATGTGCATTTTTTTCCATATGGATTTTCCATATCTGCTTCAATCCTATAGGAAAAATTCACAAATAAAACCCTTATTTATTGCAAAAATAAATTGACATAGTCTCAGCATAGGTCAGTTTACGCAGCATATAAAAGCACAGTGGGCATGAAATTTCTAAATCTCATCCACTCTGCAAGAACTGTAAAACTCTGCGTTAGCCTTTGAACTGAAGATTATTTGTATCAGTAAAAAATATAAAATGGCAAGAAAAATATAAAATTCTTCCGAATCTTCTGCTTTCTTCTTGTTGAACACTAGATGTCTCCGTGTAGCTTCGTAGTAAGATCATGTCTTATTTTAATGTTCTTTGTTATAACCATAAAGCATACGTAACTGCTTGCAAAACAGATACTTGTCAATTATTCCAAAAAGCAGAATCCACAAAATCCACGCATTGGAACCTAATTAGAGAGACCAGGGTTTTCCGAAGGATATTGGTTTTTTTTTTTAGCTTAAAGCTTTTTATGCACAAAGAAGAACATCTGAAAAACACCCCTTTTATAAAATTATCTCTTCTGTGCAGCCAAAAAGAAAATGCAGAATTTCCATTGATATTTCCCTAATTAAATTAGGAATGCTAATTGCAGTGCGAGGTGGGGTTAACGCGTCCCTCGATTTCCTCCATGGGCCATTCTGCAACTCAAACGACTTGCAACATAATGCAAATATCTCCTCATTGAGGCTTTTGTCTTTTCTAGAAGTGCACAATAGAGTTCATGTGTATTGAAAAATGAAAAATAATCAAAAACAACTGCTCATTTGTTTATTAGCCTGAAAGGCACGACCACTAATTTATCATCATGATTTACAGCTAATTTGTTAACTGTTTAACAAAATCCCTGGAATTTCTGGGGGCTTTGGATATGATCCTTATCTCACTGTTGTTGCTTCTATTGTTTTATATGGGGGGAAGAGCTCTGGTTCCGGAACATAACCTTCAGTACAATGCCAAGGAGTGGAGTGTCACACATACTTATCGGGTTGTGCTGTTTTAGGGTATTTACATTTAATTTTCCTTACGGATTTGCTTGTCTAAAATCTGCAGCAGAATAGAGGGCCAGCTAAGTTACTGACATCTAATAATTGTGGAAATGCTTTTGGGTAAAAAATGTAAATCCACAGCCAGTCATCTCATTCTGCGGATTTGTGTCATAGATTTCAACCATTTCATTGTAGAGGGGTGAAGTTTGCAGCAAAATCCAGGTGGTTTTTCTGGATCTTGTAGCGACTTGCACCCAGATTTCTAGCAGAATGCGCTGCAGAATTTGTTGCACGTGCAGATTTTGCAGCACTATGCAGCTTAAAATGTGCTGCCGAGACTCCTCCATAGGGAAGTTTCACACTGTATATGTTTTTTTTGTTATTTTTTTTCTATAATGTTCAAAAGGTCACAGGGTCTTACACCTTAAAGGGAATCTGTCACCAGGTTTTTGCCACCTACTCTGAGAGCAGCATCACGTAGAGACAGAGATCCTGATTCCAGCGATGTGTCACTTACTGGGCTGTTTAGTGCAGTTTTGATAAAATCACTGTTTAATTAGCAGTAAATTATCATTAGAGGACTACTTGGCATGCTGCAGGTAGTCCAGCCTATTCATGAACTCTGTATAACTGCTAGATCTGCAGCACAGAAAACAGTGATTTTATCAAAATGACTGCAAACAGCTCAGTGACACATTGCTGGAAACAGGTTCTCTGTCTCTATATTATGCTGCTCTCAGATGGGGGAGAAAAAACCTGGTGACAGATTCCCTTTAAAATCTTATTGATTGTTAAATAGAAGACATTTTCCAAATTGTCTCTCCAGCAAAGGAGACAAACTCTAGCGCAGCTCCACCTATTGGAAATAGCGATCCTAAAAGTCAAATGTGGATTTTTAACAATCCTTTGCATATGACCTAGGATATATAAGCCAGATCAGAATTCCAATTTGCAGACACGGTGTTTCGGGGTGCTTGCCCCTCGTCAGTGCAAAGTACATTTTCCATCATTATATATTAGCTAAACAGTGTAGCATGTGTTTTGGGGTAGAGAGATTTATCAATGCTATAGAATTATTATGTATTTTATAGATATAATAATCTGTAATATGATTTACTGACTTATGGGACAGAAATTTGTTGCTGTAGGTAATACTTGCTAAAAACGCTGACTGTTCTGTGGGCTATCTATTCATGTGTCTGTTTCCTAATTTAATTATACTAACTGTATTTATTACCATGCCTGGTTTATAAACTGTGATATTTGTCTTAAAGGGGTGGTCCAGTCTTCTGGTAAATGCTGCTGTCAATCTATATGACTGCAGACTTCTTAATTCTTGCAGCGTGCACAACACATACTGTCAGGATTCTTAGGTGAAAGCGGGCAATCACATAACCACAAGTATGCAATTTGCTTACTTCCAGCCACATTCCATCTAGACATGCTCAGCCTCGCTCAATTCACTTTTATTGAGGGAGACTGAGTATGTCTATTCGGCGCGTGACCGCATATATGCAGTTTTCCCCCTGTCACCAGCAACACAGGAGGATCCTGACAGGATCCAGAAGTCTGCAGTCAAACAGAGAGACTGCAGACTTACATCAGAAGACCTGATGACCATTTTAAGGTCACATTTAAATAAGTCTGCTGAACCCATTAATTTTAGTAGGATCGGCCGACCATATGATCTTTATGAAGCCCTCCCAATTTTCCCAGACAGTTCATGCCAGAGGAGAGAAGGATCAAGGAGTTATAATTTTAATGCCTGATCCTTTTGTTTTTAGGGGAGATTAACCCTAGTGAACGTGCGTCCAACAACTCGTGTAACTGCAGCTTTAATTGTATTAGAGGATTTCTACATTTCTGCATGCTGTAAAGCACATTTAACCCGCTGTAATTTTACAATGCTTTGTACCAGACTACAAGCTCAGCTCTGCTACAGATGCAGACCTTCTAAAGCTAACACACAAAAAAGAGATCAGGATATAGAAAGCTTAAGAAGCCATTTTTTTTTCTCCTAAATCTGAGTAGATATGTAGTGTGAGTGTGTTAATATACCCACCTGCCATCTTCTCTGGAGTCCAGCGCTGTTCTGCTCCTCTTCTCAGTGACGTCACTGATCTTCATACTGTGCTCTGTGTGACCCGGGAGTCTCTTTTACAATGTAAAGGCCCTGTCACACACACAGATAAATCTGCGGCAGATCTGTAGTGGCAGTGAAATTGTGAACAATCAGTGCCAGATTTGTGGCTGTGTACAAATGGAACAATATGTCCATGATTTCACTGCAACCACAGATCTGCCAAAGATTTATCTCTATGTGTGACGGGGCCTTTAATCTATGGAACATCAGAATGCAGCTCATAGACTTACATTATAAAAGAGCTTTCCGGATCACACACACAGCCCATAGAGTGAGCCGGAGAATCTGAAGAGCGGTGATGTCACTGAGAAGAGGAGTAGAACGGCGCAGGATCCCAGAGGGAGCGGCGGTAGGAGAGTATAATAACACACTCACGCTACACACATATACACTGATTTAGTAGAAATAGATCTTCATGGGAGTGCTTCTTTAACACTAGAAGTCCCAGAGAGGGGTCATTTAACATTTATACCATTGGAACCCTATGGAGCTCGAAATTCCTGGGACTTCTAGTGTTAACACCTAGCTGTACCCAAGCCAGTCAGCTTTATATAGGCACCGGTAGGCGCCAAATAAGATTTTTTTTTGCTTTGTGGTATCTTTGTCATATTAAGATGAGCTAAATTTGTATATCAATATGAAATCTATCCATCACAAATTTCCCAAGAAGCTCTTGCAATTTCAAGTGAATTTGTCATTCTGAACCACATGCAGCATAATTCTGCCACTGGCTATGTAATTTCAATGAAGTATGATTTATTCTGAAAGACTTTTGTGTTTTACATAAAACATACATATAGAAGCCAGTCGGTGACTATATTGCTCAGGTGACTAGTCCAGGCGGCTCCAGTCCCTCATTACTCTAGAGAGTGGAGCAGATTGAAGCCTCCTGGTGGTCTCTTGGACTCGTCACTTAAGCCGCATGGTTCCTAGATGGCTTCTAAATGTATGTCTTCATTGACACACTATGTAGCGTTTCACAGTCAAACCTGGCAGAAATGCTGGACTCTAAATCAGGTGTAAATTTCTGTTTAAGGCCCCTTTCACACATCAGTTTTTTGCCATCAGTCACAAGCCGTCGAATTTTGGAAAAAACCCGGATCCGGCGACAGATGGTTCTGGATCTGTTTTTTACTCATTGACTTGTATTAGCGACGGATTGCGACGGATGGCCTTACGTTTCATCTGTCGAAAATTGTCTGTCCAGCGGACATAGACAATGGAAAAAGTAACTTTTTTTTGTCTACGTCGAAAAATCAGACAGCGACGGATCCATCGCTGTCCATCGTTTGATGGGATGGAAGCCTATGGGCGCAGGATCCGTTGGAATCCGGCGACGGATTTTGGATTTTTTAACTGAGCATGCTCAAATTTATTTTATGTATTATCAAATAGCCAGCCAGTCAGATTTGTCGAAAAACGGATTAGTCATATCAGTTTTTCCACAATCTGCGACGGATCCGTTGAGCCAACGGACTGTCGGCAAAAAAATGATGTGTGAAAGGGGCCTAATCTATATATATAATTGCCTTATTCTGTCTGTCTGTCTGTCTGTCTCGCTCTAAAATTGTGTCCTTACGGTGACAAACAGCGGATTGGCCGCTCGCCTCAGCTCCGTCCCCCCACACAGATTGGCCGTTCGCCGCCCCCCTGCACGGATTGGCCGCTCGCCCAGGCTCCGCCCCCCACACGGATTGGCCTCTCGCCCGGCCCCCTGCACGCATTGGCAACTTGGCCACGCCCCGCCCCCCTCACGCATTGCACGCTCGCTCTGGCCCCGCCCCCTGCACGCATTCCCCGAAACGACACGGAGCCCCAGGTGAGTGCTGTACCCTCGGGAGCCCACATCAGCGTTCCCAGCCGACACATACCCTCGCATTTCTGGGGTTGACGGCGTACGCTGGTGTGGGCTCCCGTGCGAGCGGGGGGCGGGGTACGCTGGTAACCATTAATATTGTGTAGCATGGTTACCAGCGTACACCGGCTCCCAGGTGAGCGCATCAAGGTCCTGCAGCGGCGGAACACACACACACGCACACACATAAGAACAGACACACACACACACACACATCAGATCGCATCCACACACACCTCACACACACATCAGATCGCATCCACACACTCACATCATCCCGTGATATCGCTTGCTTCTCGGCGGCGATACTGTGCGTGCAGTGACCTTCCAGGACCTGCCGGAGGATCACATGGCCAGAAGCATGTGATATCTCCGGATGTTGTGAGTGTGTGAGCGCGTATGTGCGATTTCGTCAGTGTGTGTGTGTGTGTGTGTGCGTGTATGCGATAGGATGTGTGCGTGTATGCGATAGGATGTGTGCGTGTCGGCAGAAGGCAGAGAAGCACTGTGTGCAGCACAGCTGCTGGGACCGCACACAGGAGGGCACAGGCAGAAGTGGGGTGTGAGTGTATGCGATCAGATGTGTGCATGTATACTGTCTGATGTGTGACTGTTGAGCACGATGGGGGGTGCACAGCATGGGGGATGGAGCACGATGGGGGGTGCACAGCATGGGGGATGGAGCACGATGGGGAGTGCCCAGCATGGGGGATGGAGCACGATGGGGAGTGCGCAGCATAGGGGATGGAGCACAATAGGGAGTGCGCAGCATGGGGATGGAGCACGTTTGGGAGTGCGCAGCATGGGAGATGGAGCACGATGGGGAGTGCGCAGCATGGGGGATGGAGCACAATGGGGAGTGTGCAGCATGGGGGAGGGAGCACAATGGGGGGTGCACAGCATGGGGGATGGAGCACGATGGGGAGTGCGCAGCATGGGAGATGGAGCACAATGGGGAGTGTGCAGCATGGGGATGGAGCACGTTTGGGAGTGCGCAGCATGGGGGATGGAACACGATGGGGAGTGCGCAGCATGGGGGATGGAGCACAATGGGGAGTGTGATTGAGCACGATGGGGAATGCGCAGCATGGGGGATGGAGCACGATGGGGAGTGCGCAGCATGGGGGATGGAGCACAATGGGGAGTGTGATTGAGCACGATGGGGAATGCGCAGCATGGGGGATGGAGCACGATGGGGGATGGAGCACAATGGGGAGTTCGCAGCATGGGGATGGAGCACGTTTGGGGAATGCGCAGCATGGGGGATGGAGCACGATGGGGAGTGCGCAGCATGGGGATGGAGCACGATGGGGAGTGTGATGGAGCACGATGGGGAATGCGCAGCATGGGGGATGGAACACGATGGGGAATGCGCAGCATGGGGGATGGAGCACGATAGGGAGTGCGCAGCATGGGGGATGGAGCACGATGGGGAGTGTGATGGAGCACGATGGGGAATGCGCAGTATGGGGGATGGAGCACGATGGGGAGTGCGCAACATGGGGGATGGAGCACAATGGGGAGTGTGCAGCATGGGGGATGGAGCACGATGGGGGGTGCGCAGCATGGGGGATGGAGCACGATGGGGGGGTGCGCAGCATGGGGGATGGAGCACGATGGGGGGTGCGCAGCATGGGGGATGGAGCACGATGGGGGGTGCGCAGCATGGGGGATGGAGCACGATGGGGTTTGCTCACCTCCCCCAAAACACACACACACACACACCGCCACACACGCACTGCACAACACACCACACACACTGGGAACCACAAACACCGCCCTACACAGACCCCCACACACAGACAACGCCGCACACACACAACACCCAACACACAAACACCGCGGCACACACAAATATACGCACATGCCACACAACACACACATTGCACAAAACATACCTCCCACCAAAACACACACACACCCCCCACACCCACACAAACTGCGCAACATACTCACACAGCGCTCAACGAACAACGCAACACACACAACGCAACACACAAACAACACTGCTCTCACCCCCCGCCACACCCAGACAACACCCAGAACATGTACAGCGCCCTACACAAACACTTGGTAACTACACACAACAGCATCTATATATATATATATATATATATATATATATATATATATATATATATATATATATATATATACAAAAATCATACATTAACTACACAATACGTAAATTCTAGAATACCCGATGCGTAGAATCGGGCCACCTTCTAGTAAGTACCTATAATTTTCCATTTTCAGTAAGGTATTCCCCATCTAACATGCTTCAAATCGGTGGGGGTCCGGATCCTAAGACCCCTATTGTTGACTCAAGAGTGTTGACAAGGGTTCCCTTCAGCCAGAAGCGCTCAGCTCGAACATGAGGGTACGGACCCCCGGACTGATTGTACAGTGTTTAGTCTATGCACTCATGCAGTGCCAGGAGTGGATAGTGGGGTTGTCAAGACCAGGCTCCCACTAATATATATATAGTAAACATGAAATGATTGGTTCCCGTTGGTCGGTGTCCTAATTCTGTGAAGCCTAAATATATTTTTTTATTTTTGATATTCTGAATAGCTATATTCAGTTTTTGTTAAAAGAATAGTTAAATGTAGCCTTAATAGAAATGTATGAGTAAAGTTGACGGTGCCATATACAAGCACTTAACTGCTGTCACGGCCCTGCTCCCATTCATTTTTAATGCAGTAAGTGTTGGGATAGCAGTGAATTAGTCACTTTGCTGACATAGACCTAATAGCGGGGTTTGATAATGTGTGTCACATGAAGGTGTCTAAAACCTGAAGCAAAATCTGTTTGGATGTAACGAAGCTAATTTAAGAAAATATGTGCGACATCGAAGCAACATGATATTTTGTATCTAACAGGACATGTTGTGGAGTTGGATTCATGCTGTGCTTTTTCGTGTTTTCCATTTTGGCAGAGCCAATATAACATTTGTGAATCCATTAGTTTAGCAGTAATTTGCATATCATTTCATATGAATGAGATCCGGAAATATTTTTTTGCAATTACCCACTGATAGAATGAATCAATTACAGTATATGCTAGATCCTGGACAAAATGTTAATACCCTTGACAAAACCTCAAAATGTAGTTTAGTGATTAGGTTTCTTACCTACACGTACATATCTAAAATCACACTGACTGCAAGATTCCTCGCTTTTCCGTGGAAGGGTATGTCGGTCTGTAAGGGGGCTGCACACTTGATAAAACCTTCAGTGTGTTATGATCTCCATACACATTAGACTAAAGTCAACCAAACCCTCATATATCAGTGGGATCAGCTGCCTAATGTGCATGGGGGACTCTTGACTAGTGATGGACGAAACCCCCAAAAATCGGGAGCCTCGACCGAACATTTTGTAAAGTTCTTGTTCGGGGTTGGGGATAACGCGAACTTGCGTCCGAACCCTGAACTTGGACTTTACAGTTATGTGATGGGGCGGAGGGGGGGGCTCTAAAATAAAGAATATAGTTAATAACAAATATTACTATTATACTTACAGGTCCCGCAACCCGTCCTGCAGACTCTGTCTCCCGGCCACTTATGCTTCCAGGTCCATTCATTGCTGTGCACACGGGTAACCACCACTGACTACAGGACCTTCCATGACATCATAGCCATGTGACCAATCTGGTGTGAATGTTGTATTACCTCATGTGACGTCATGGAAGATCCTGTATTTAGTGGTGGTTACCCGGGGGCACAGCTGACCGGCCTCAGCTATGCACTGAGGTGAAGTTTCTAACTACTTTCAGCAGACTCTGTGTGAGCAGATCTGTGTTTGTCTTTTCGCACAGATGTAGGAAAACTGAAGATGCTCACCCACCTTTGGACTAGGTCGGAGGTTTTTCTTTGGGTAATAAAGATGGAGTCCTTAATGTCTTTGTTTTATTTCTAATAAAATATTTTTTTCTCTGCGTTGTTGTTTTATTTTACTGTTAAAATAACAGACAATCACAGATGCTGTCACAGAGTGGGTGTCTGTGACTGGATGTTGGAATAACCTGAAACCAGCCCATACATTCTAGCATCAAGAATGTATTGGCAGTCATTTTACGTGACAGCATCTGCAATTGGCTCTTGAGTTCCTCAAACATATAGTAGTGTAAAAATAAATAATTTAAAAACATGACGTAGCCCTCTGCAGTAGTTTTGATTTTCAGCACAGATAAAGCGGACGGCTACGGGCTGACACCTGATTTGCCTGGCTTTACCTTAGCTGGCAATCAAAATACAGGAAGCCCATTAATTTTATTTTTTTTAAATTATTTAAAAAAATAATTAAAAAAATGCGTGGGCTCCCTCCGTATTTTGATCACCAGTCAGGTAAAACTAGGCAGCTGGGGGCTGGGATTCTCAGCGTTGTAAGGCCCAAGCGTTCTGGGCCCCGCACGCTAAAAACCGCAGCCGTCCCTGGAAATGGCACATTGTTTCTTAGTGCCATTTCCAAACGCTTTACCCGCTCCTCCAGCGGCCCTGATGGCGGTGGCGCGCTGGGTAATAAAGGGGTTAATACCAGCTTTGTATTCTCAACTGGCACTAAGCCCGAAATTCATGGTGTCACGCCAAATTAGACATGGCCACCATGAATTTCTAGTAAACAGTAAAAAAAACCTACAACACAAAGAATTTTTTTTTTATTAGAAATAAAACAAAAAAATTTAGAGACTGCATCTTTATTATAAAAATATCCTTAGTCCGACGTACTCCACAGGTAGCGCAATGTCAGCTCTTCTTCATCACTCTCTACAGACAAGTGTCTCTACAGAACGAGAAGCAGGCTGACAGTGAGGGTATGATTGCATCTCGCATTGCATCACCCCGCACGACGCTCACTTTCCTGGCAGCAGCATCTCAGCTGCATGGAAATACATACAGCCGATCCGCTCCTTTCAGCAGAGTGTGCGTCGTGTTGGGTGATACCAATGCGATACTTGGACAGTGACAGTCAAAGTTCAATTGAGTTCATGAGCCATGGACTCGGGTAAACCCTGACGTCACCGCGAACACGGCCGAAAACAGCCGAAGACTGCCGAGTGACGAACAGTGCAGTGAATACCCCTGGAAGCTAATGATCGGACCCGGAAGCAGAAGCAGTCGAGAGACAGAGTGTGCAGGACACGTCTCGGGACCTGTAAGTATAATCATAATGTTTTTTAATAAGGTGCTTGTTTTTACAGCCCCAGGATCCGAACTGTACCCGAACTGTAACACAAGCTTCCCAGGAAAGGTCGTGTTCGGTATCGTGTGCACAAACAATCTGTGTTCAGTACGGACCCTGAACTTTACAGTTCAGTTTCGCCCATCACTACTCTTACCAGACAGATGGCTTCAGCAGTCTATCCTTTTGTCCTCCCTAGAGGTAATCCGTCACCAGATGAGTGTGGTACTGCTCTCTCTTAAAGAACACAGGACAAGTGGAAGGAGGATATGAGTTGTAGTCTACTCTGCTGGTATTGGTTTTAAGGAATCCAAAGCATGTAGTGCAGGATAGGATCATTCATTTCATTCTCAATGTGTTTCAAAGTTTAAACAACTGATGGTGTGGATTCTTTGAGCCATACGTCAGGGAGAGAAGCAGGGGACAGGATGGTGCAGGCATGGTGCTGTGGACTGGGTGTGTTTGTAATGAGATTAATCATCACGTTTTCATAATGCTGTTTGAATCACATCAGTTATTCCAGAATCATATAGACTATGGGTTCCTGGAAAAGCTAAGGGCTAATCAAAACGAATAGTCAATGGTAAGGTCCAAGGTCGGACAGCAAAAGATTAGAAAACCAGAACATTGGAAACAAGGCACACACCGCCAAGCTAAGGCAAAAACTGGCAATAATCAGACCGCAGTCAGCCAGCTAAATAGCCAGATAATCTCTCAGAACAGGAGACACCTCTAAGAAACTCACCACACAATACTGACAACTCAGCATGACCTTGCCCTGATTGGGTGACTAGACTGTCTCTCACATTACTGACAGCTCAGCCTCTCACATTACTGACAGCTCAGCATTCCCCTGCTTTGATTGGGCTACCGGACTGTCTCTCACAATACTGACAGCTCAGCATTCCCCTGCCCTGATTGGCGACTGGACTATCTCTCACAATAATGACAGTTCAGCAGGACCCTGAATCTATAATGCGACTGGACTGTCTCTTACAATACTGACAGCTAAGCACACCCCTGCCCTGATTGGCAACTGGACTGTCTCTTACAATACTGACAGCTCAGCACGACCCTGAATCTATAGGGTGGCTGAGCTGTCACTTACTGAGTCCAGGACCCAGTGAGGGGTGAGATTGTGACATTTCACATCTTCACTTCTTCCTAGTTGTCTCCGTGTTTAAATCTTGACTTTTTTAAGGAGATAGAAATTTAAAATATAAAACCACTCATTAGTCGTGTAGAAATGTATTTATCACCCTGTAGAATACCTGGACCACATTTTTGATTAATCGTGCCCTTTAATATACGAGGGTATTATGGTATTCTGACAATGTAAATCGGTGGTTACTTGGCTGAGATTTCCAAAATGAAAGTCTCACAGTTCTTGAGATTATTGATGGTGTGTATATTCCTTATGAGCGTTTAATGTGTTTTGAATACTCTGATGACTTCCAGTATGTTACAGCGCCATGTTCCCTTACTGGTATACTGTTGAGTATATGGTCATTAGTTGAGTATAAGGTCATTAGCGAGGTTATGTAATTTTGGCTTCTTTTAGTGGATAATTTGGTCTTTATTGGATGGTTCTTGCCACCTACTTACTATTACTATGCCGAGGTTACAGACCTGCTATTAGTGGAGACCACTCTGTTGCCTCTAATTATGGACAGCTTGGTCGATCAGATCATGTAGCTATGAACATGTATATCAATAACTGTACAGTGCAAAATGTAGAATTGATTAATAACATACTTTTTATGCATTTGCAGATGAATATCTATTTTTAGTTTTTGTCCTTTTGTACATTGAGTCTTTAAGAATATGTAAGCACAAATATGAATTTCCAGAGATCATATTAATGACATTGCATATTTCGGAGTGTTGAATATGAAGTGGTCATGTAATATCCAAATATAGATGTTTTCCACAGCTGCACTTATTGGCTCTCTCAGCCCCCCATAAAATCTCACTTGTTTCCGCTTTTCTACATGAGTTAGAAACCTAGTTAATTTCACAGTGTGTCCTTTATTGACTGCGCTGTGTAACTTAGTTTTTCCCCCTCCGCCATATGTTAGTGATTCATAGCATAAAGATTTTCCATGTCAGTCTTGCATAGTCAGAACTGGCTAGCCTTGCTTTTCACTTGCTGTGGTTTTTCAGAAATTATAAATAGCATCCATGAATCGAGGCAGGCGGAGTGATGTAGGAGAACAGGAAATTTCTTGTTTGATGGTTCCTTACTCATGCTATAAATATAGTTTAAAAAAAAGTTAATGGATTAGCAGCTAAATGCAGGATGGTTTCACCCTAATAGGTTGTTATGTAACGCTGGTCTCCGCAGTGCTCGGTTACTAAAAGGTTGGCACCATTTGCTCTTCATGAGTCTTTCCATACTTTAGTTTTATGTGCAAATAGCCAAATGTCTATTTGTAATATAACTATTGATGGGCGAGCACTAAAATGCTTGGGTGCTTGGTACTTGAGCCGAGCAGGTGAGGTGCTCTGAAAGTGTTCAACTCGAGTAATGAGTATAATGCAAGTCAGTGATTGGGCAGTTCAGCTCTCCGCCAGCCATAAACTGAGCATTTCTGGAGGAAGTTTTCTTTTCTTTGGATACACTACATCTGAAAACATTGTTTCAACCCCAGTGAGAGCCATTCAGAGACTGTGACGGGCTCTGCCTCTGGGGCCTGCATACGTCATTCAGGGAAACAAGCCTGTGCGTTGTGGTCATTGTGTCACAGATGACAAATCCGAGCACCCGTGTTAATCGGCTGAGTACCTGAGCCCCCCGATGCTCGATTGAGTACCAAATAGTGCTGATCACACCCCCTCAACACTAACATATTACAAAAAATGACGGGTTAGTAGGAGGTGGAATATGAGATTGGTGGGGTCTAAAGGGTGCTTTACATGCTGCGACATCGCTAACGATATATCGTCGGGGTCACGACGGCTGTGACAGCTAGGAGCGACGATCAACAATCACAAAGACGTCAAAAATTGTTGACACGTTGCTCCTTTTCATAATATCGTTGGTGGTGCATGCCGCTGGTTGTTCGTCGTTCCTGCGGCATCACACATCGCTATGTGTGACACCGCAGAAACGACGAACATCTCCTTACCTGCGTCCACCGGCATTGAGGAAGGAAGGAGGTGGGCGGGATATTCTGACCGCTCATCTCCGTTCTCCGCTTCTATTGGACAACTGCCGTGTGACGTCGCTGTGACGCCGCACGAACCGCCCCCTTAGAAAGGAGGCGGTTTGCCAGCCACAGCGACGTCGCAGGGAAGGTAAGTCCGTGTGACGGGTGTAACAGATGTTGTGCGCCACGGGCAGCGATTTGCCCGTGACGCACAACCGACGGGGGCGGGTACGCTCGCTAGCGATATCGATAGCGATATCGCAGCGTGTAAAGTGCCCTTAACACTTGGGACGTGTAGTGTTTTTACAAGGCACTGTTCAGTAAAAATTCACTAATGTATCTGTCCTATTACACTGTACATATTGCAAGTTTCTCTGTTGAGAATGAACCAAAAAGCAGATCCCAGTGACCAATAAATGATAATTTATAACACCTATTGGGATAATTGAATAAGTATTTTATTTCAACTACAAAAAAAGAATAAAACAGCATAAGACACAGACACATTAAAAATCAAATAAGTAACAGGGTGCAGGAGTACAATTGATGTTAATTGTCCAGAGATTAGAGCATGATAAAATATATATATATAAATGACAACATTTTCTCCAAAAATTGGATCAGAAAGGTGTTAAAATAATTAAAAGCCAATTTATATGTGCAATGATATACACATGATGGAGATTAGAAGGTTGTTCAAAAGTAAGATCATGAGCGTATAAAGGTCACACTGTCTTTGGCTCTAAACTCGCCGAGTGTTATTGCAGAATCTGATGCTGTTCACACTGCAAAGTTTGACACTCCAGACTATGCCTCCTTTGGTGCTTAGTTACACAGATAGGCTCGGGGATCGAGCAGCTGTGTTCTCATTAGTTATCAGCCTTGCAGGAGTCAATTTCTGATAGCCTGCAGGTTACTTCTTGGATTACATGTTGTGGGAGACCTACCCGTCACCCACCACCTTTTTAAGATAGAGGAGCCTGTCTTCCCATGCTCACTATAGCTTTAACTACATCGGTCCGTGTGCTCTTGTTTCCCAGTCCTGCAGGTGATTGCATTGCTTTGTGCGTGGCCTTGTGGAGTTCTCTCATCATCTCGTTTCATCCCTTCTCTTATTTTCCTCCTTATCACATGTTGTCTGATACCTCTGTGTGAGCATGCTGTGTAATCGAGTCTTGGTTTCCCCTGTTTGTCCTTATCTGTGGGTTCTACCACTTCTATCCCTGCCCTCTCCTGGGGTGAGGGAAAGGGGGAGTATTCCATCAGGGCTGTCCAACAGCAGGGTAAGGAAGGCAGCCCAAACATCATCACCATTAGACATATCTCTGTGATCAGGGACAGATAGGTTCCCCTTGTATGAGGGCCAGTTTAGGAGCCCCGGTCCCTGGCTATCCCATCACACCCCGAGATGATGCAGCAGGATATAAATATATTAAATGCAAATCTATGTATACAAGACAATATAAATACAAAATTGTAAAAGTCCCAGTATGTAACACTGCATCCATGCACTCCTTACATTCCTGCAGGGACACGCTCTGACTCATCGCCGCATCGGGCCCTTCCACGCTGACCAACATCCCTACCTCTCCTCTATATGCTTCTCCCACCTCCCAAAGTCTGTGCGCGCATCACAGGGCCTCCGGGAGTGCTCGCTCACTGTTATCTCTCTCTTAGTGACGGAGCTAATTTTCACCTTAATGACCAGACCAAATTTTGCAATTCTGACCAGTGTCACTTCATGAGGTTATAACTCTGGAACGCTTCAACGGATCCTGGTGATTCTGTTTTTTCATTACATATTGTACTTCATGTTAGTACCACATTTTGGACAATATTTTTTTAGTTTATTTATGAAAAAAATTGAATTTAGCAATTTTCAAAATTTGAATTTTTTTACCGTTAAACCAGACACTTCTGTGACACAAAATACTGTAGTTAATAAATTACATTTCCCACTTGTCCACTTTTACATCAGCAAAATTTTGGAAACAATTTTTTTTTTTGTTAGGAAGTTAGAAGAGTTCAAAGTTTATCAGCAAGTTTTCATTTTTACATCAAAATTTACAAAACCATTTTTTTAAGGAGCACATCACATTTGAAGTGACTTTAAGAGGCCTAGGGGACAGAAAACACCCAAAAGTGACACCATTCTTAAACCCGCACCCCCCAAAGTACTCAAAACCACATAAAAGAAGTTTATTAACCCTTCAGATGCTTCACAGGAACTAAAGCAATGTGGAATGAAAAAAAAGCAAAAAATAAAATTTTACCTAAAAATGTTGCTCTACCCCAAATTTATTAATTTTTAGAAGAAATAACACAACAAAATGGACCCCAAAACTTGTTACCCACTTTCTTATGAACGCGCCGATACCCCACATGTGGTAAGAAACCTCTGTTTGGACAAATGGGAGGACCCGGAACAGAAGGAGCAATATTTGAATTTTGGAAAGCAAATTTGGCTGAAATAGATTGCGGGCACCATGTTGCATTTACCGGTCCGCTAAGGTACCTAAACAGCAGAAACCCCTCACAAGTGATGCCATTTTGGAAACTGGATCTCTCAAAGCTTCTATCTAGGGGTATAGTGAGCATTTTGGACCCACAGGTGCTTCACAGATTTTGATAACGTTACGTTGTCATATTGAAAATTTTCATTTTTTTTTCTCAAAAATGTTGCTTTAGCATCAATTTTCTCACTTTTTCAAGAGGTAATTCCAAAAATTGGACCCCAACGTTTGTTACCCATTTTCTTACGAGTGATACCTCACATGTGGTCAGAAACCTTTGTTTGGACAAATGGGCTTGGAACGGAAGGAGCAATTTTGGAAAGGAAATTTGGCTGAAAAAGATTGCAGGCACTATGTCGCATTTGTAGGGCCCCTAAGGAATGTAAACAGCAGAAACCCCCCACAAGTGACCCCATTTTGGAAACCAGGCCCCTCATGGAATTTATCTAGATGTTTGGTGAGTACCCTGAACCCCCAGGTACTTTACAGAATTTTATAACGTTGAGCCATGAAAATAAAAAAATAAAATTTTACCACAAAATTGTTACTTCAACCAGGTAGCTTTTTTTCTCACAAGGGTAACAGTAAAATAATCACCATAAAATTTAATTTGCAATTTCTCCTGAGTTTGGCGATACCTTATATGTGGTGGAAATCAACTGTTTGGGCACACGGCAGGGCTCAGAAGGGAAGGAGTGCCATTTGACTGCAAAATTGGCTGGAATCAATAGCGGACGCCATGTTGCGTTTGGAGAGCCCCTGAGGTGCCTATACAGTGAAGCTCCCCAACATGTGGCCACATTTTGGAAAATAGACCCCTCAAGGAATTTATGTAGAGGTTTGGTGAGTACCCTGAACCCCCAGGTGCTTCACAGAATTTTATAATGTTAAGCCGCGAAAATAAAAAAAAAAAAAGATTTACCACAAAGTTGTTACTTCAACCAGGCAGCTTTTTTTCACAAAGGTAACAGGAAAAAAATGCACCATAAAATTTATTCTGCAATTTCTTCTGAGTTCACTGATACATCATTTGTGGTGGAAATCAACTGTTTGGGTGCATGGCAAGGCTCGGAAGGAAAGGAGCACCATTTGACTGCAAAATTGGCAGGAGTCATTAGCGAACGCCATGTTGCATTTGGGACCCCCTGAGGTGCCTAAACAGTGGAGCTCCCCCACAAGTGACCCCATTCTGGAAACTAGACCCCTGAAGGATTTTATCTAGGGATATAGTATGCATTTGAACCCACAGATACTTCATAGAATTTCATAACCTTAGGTAGTCATATTGAAAATTTTAAATTTTTTTTCAGAAAAATGTTGCTTTAGCACCAAATGCTTCACTTTTTCAAGAGGAAATACCAAAAAATGGAGCACACAGTTTTTCCAATTTCTTATGAGCGCAGTGATACCCCATATGTGACGAAAAAAGCTCTGTTTGGACAAACAGTAGGGCTCTAAACGGAAAGAGCATGATTTTGAATTTTGTAAAAGTTGAAACAAATTGTGGGCACCATGTCGCATTTGCAGGGCCCCTAAGTCACCTATACAGCAGAAACCCCCACAAGTGACCCCATTTTCGAAACTAGACCCTTCAAGCACTTTATTCAGGGGTGTAGAGAGAATTTTAAATCTACAGGTACTTAACAAAAATGTTGCTGTTGCGCCAAATTTCCCCCCTTTAGGCTATGTGCCCACAATCTGGCGAAATTATGTCTAGGATGCAGTGCCAGCCCTCCTGCAGAGATGTGAGTGTTGTTCATGGGAGAACGCAGCTACCTGTGTATACACTCCGGGTTCAGACCGCTGCAGATTTTATTCTCCCTACGAAGAACACTTAATTCTCTGCAGCATAAATTGACATGCTGCTGCTCAGGAAGCCGCGCCGCAGGTCAGTTTATGCTGCAGAGAAAAGAAGTGACGTGGGCAGGAGATTTCTAAAAATCCTTCCACTGTGCTTGTACTGCACAACGCAGCATTATGGACGCAGCGAAAACACTCTACATCCAAAATCCTGCAAATCCTGATTGTGGGCACACAGCCTAAAAAGCTAGGATGGATGGATGGATGGATAGACGTCTAACACATATAATGTCCTACCGCCTGCATATTCTAAGCTGGTGCCCGTTAGTGACTTTCATTGTGTTTAGCCGTGTATTTAGCCCAAATATAAATAAATAACTGAAAAAAATGACGTGGGGTCCCCCCCATTTTTGATAGCCAGCTGGGGTAAAGCAGACGGTTGCAGCCTATAGACCACAGCTGGCAGCTTCACCTTGGCTGGTAATCCAATTTGGAGGTCACCCCAAGCTGTTTTTTTATAATTATTTATAAATAATTAAAAAATAAAAATGTGGGGTCCCCCTCAAATTGGATTCCCAGTCAAGGTAAAGCAGACAGCTGTGGCCTGGTATTATCAGGGTGGGAAGGGCCATAGTTATTTGGCCTTTTCCCAACCTAATAATAACAGGCTGCAGCCGCCCCAGAAGTGGCGCATCCATTAGATGCGCCAATCCTGGCGCTTCGCCCCAGCTCATCCCGTTGCCCTGGAGCGGTGGTAAACGGGGTAATAAATGGGGTTGATGCTAGATGTGTAATGTCACATGGCAGCAAGCTCAGAGGTTAGAGATCTCACGGCATCTAAACAGATGGCCAACATCACTAACCCAGTCAGTAATAGAAAAAAAAATAAAGACAACAAAGAAAATTTATTTGAAAAAACACTCCCCAAAACATTCCCTCTTTCACCAATTTATTGAAAATAAGAAAAATTCCGGTCCGCCGAAATCCATTTTGGAGGTCCCACGACGACTCTGGACCTTCTAGAATATGGGGGACAAGCTCAGGGAACGTATCCCCCATTTTCTGGAAGAGCAAGCTCTTCATGTGAGCAGTGTGGGTGCAATAATCTGAGAATACTGCACTCACACTGCCCCGGTCCAACCTAGGGCAGAGTGACCTGCAGTAACCTCATTCCAGAATATGAGGGGCACGGTGAGAGAACGTATCCCCCATTTTCTGGAAAAGCAGGCCCTCCATGTGAGGAGTGTGGCTGCAGATTACTGCACTCACGCTACCCTGGTCCACAGTACAGCAGTTTCAGCGGTACTGAGCTCAGTGTCCCTGTTTGCAAGGAGCCAGCTGACAGCCGCTGTCTGCACATGCACCGCCAGCTTTCCAGAAGGAGGCGGAGTGATCGTGGGGACCGGAGCAGCAGCCAGGTACCGGGGAAGACCGGGGGCTGACTGCGGGAGACCTGGCAGGACCTGGGGACGACTTTTCTGTCGCATGTGACATGTCACATGCGACAGAAATGAGGGAAGGAGGATGAATGCGGCCGCGCGCTACTGTGCGCGTCGCCATCTTGCATGCTCGGAAGGGGAGGGGGGATCACTCTGGAGAACCAGAGGGGGCTCCGGGGGACCAGAGGGCTCCGGTGTACCGGATGAGGGCTCAGGGGGAGGACATTTCCCTCCGATCTGAAATGTTTGATCCTTTCAGATCGGAGGGAAATGAATGCAGAGCCGGTGGCGGCGGCAGTTTTCGGTGTGCTGCGGCGCCATTTTGAATGTTCCAGTGGGGGTGGTGCGGGTTTTTCTCCGGTACCTTGGAGGCACTAGGGGCTTATATTTCTTTCTCATCTGACATGTTTGATCACGTCAGATGAAAAAGAAATCAATTTTACTTTCCATTTCCTTTTTTTCAATGTGATTGGCGGTGTACGGTGTATACCAGCGATCACATTTTCGGGGTCCAAAAAAACCACCTCGACTCATAATCTGGGATGTCTCAGCTACCCCCAGTAGCTGAAACCCCCGAGATTTTCCGTCGCTGGGGGGAGCTACAGTGTTTTTTCGGCCTGACGCTTTAAAGCGTCGGAACAGAATAAGTACCCTGTTTTTCCAACGCTTTAAGTCGTACGGCCGTCGTTTTGAGGTTAAAGGGTTAGCGTGCCACTCCTAGGAAGTGCCTCTCAGCAATGGGTATTTAAGGCAAGCTCCCACTAGGGCAGTTGCCTGTTCAACGCCCTAGTTCAGCTATTTAGTGTCCAGTTTTCTAGCTACCTAGTTGTCAGAACCCCTTGTCTGTCCCGTCTGTTCAGTCCTGTTGGTTTCTGTTTCCTGTTGGTTCTGTCCTGGCGGTGCTATTGTCCCTGCCTTTCTGTCCTTGCCGTGCCTCCAGTCGCCGCTATCCCGGTGGCCCTCGCCACACCAGAGGCTGGGCCTGTCTGTTCCGGCTGTGCCTCCAGCCTCAGCTATCCCGGTGGCCCTTGCCACACCAGAGACTGTGCTTGTCCAGCCCGGCCGTGCCTCCAGCCTCAGCTAACTAGGTGGCCCTCGCCACACCAATGACTGTGCCTGTCCGTCCTGGCTGTGCCATCTGCCTCTGCTACCCTCGTGGTCCCGGTTTACACTTGAGACTTGTCCCTGTCTGCTCCTGTGTCTGTCTGCCCCTGGATCCACTTCAGCAATATCTCCAGTGGCAAGTGTGTGCAATTTATACTGTAGATGTGGAAAATACCACTACATGTAACATATTAGGTGGTAATGCTAGAATGCTCTTAACAATCAAAAACCACCTAAGATTACTCCATCAAGAAGACATGTGCCTTTGAACAACTTTTTATGCTTAGTTTTTACCAATAGATGTTACCCTGTTTCCCCGAAAATAAGACACTGTCTTATTTTTTTTTCTTGCCCTGAAAAAAGCACTAGGTTTTATTTTCAGGGAACTGTCTTATTCTTGAGGAAACAAAACAAAACAATCACTGATCTCTGGGAGACCAGCCAGAGAAAACACTGCCGGCAGCCAGCGAGGGCGCTCAAGACAGTGAAATCCTAGGTACATTGCCCCCTGGGAAATATAAAAATCAAAAAGGTCCGTGGAGCCTCTGTTAGGAGTCTCAACACAGAAACCAGCCAGATATTTATTCTTGAGGAGACACGGTTTGGGGTAAGTTTAACCCCCACAAAAAGCAGACCCCCCCCTTCCCAGGATCGTCATACTTACCAGCCCCAGGCGTCTATATGTCTTAAAAAAAGAAAAAACAAAAAGCCAGCACCAAATGTGCACTACAGCACTAAACATTCCAAACTGTACTTATTATAAAAAATTTTTTTGAGATTTTTGGCAAAAAATTGCAATTTCTTGAGCTGCTTCGCCACGTCACGGCAAATCTCATTTGAAGCAGTCCTACACTAAAATATTTTTATAAAATGTGCCATACGGCCTCACATATGAATAGTAGAACTGCTCTTAGCAGCACTCACCTGGTCTATTTCAATCCCGTACCCATGACTGAGTCATGGCTGTGGGCGGGACAGGTCCAAGCAAATGCTGCATGAAGTAAATAGCCTGTGGACAAAGCCTGATGACTTAATGTGAACAGTCACCAACCGCCAAAATCCAGACAGATGGAATACATCCCAAATTGGGGTGCATAGCAAGGTGGAGGTCAACCACCGACCAATTCAATGAAGAAAAAACAAAAAGCCAGCACCAAATGTGCACTACAGCACTAAACATTCCAAACTGTACTTATTATAAAAAATTTTTTTGAGATTTTTGGCAAAAAATTGCAATTTCTTGAGCTGCTTCGCCACGTCACGGCAAATCTCATTTGAAGCAGTCCTACACTAAAATATTTTTATAAAATGTGCCATACGGCCTCACATATGAATAGTAGAACTGCTCTTCGCAGCACTCACCTGGTCTATTTCAATCCCGTACCCATGACTGAGTCATGGCTGTGGGCGGGACAGGTCCAAGCAAATGCTGCATGAAGTAAATAGCCTGTGGACAAAGCCTGATGACTTAATGTGAACAGTCACCAACCGCCAAAATCCAGACAGATGGAATACATCCCAAATTGGGGTGCATAGCAAGGTGGAGGTCAACCACCGACCAATTCAATGAAGAAAAAACAAAAAGCCAGCACCAAATGTGCACTACAGCACTAAACATTCCAAACTGTACTTATTATAAAAATTTTTTTTGAGATTTTTGGCAAAAAATTGCAATTTCTTGAGCTGCTTCGCCACGTCACGGCAAATCTCATTTGAAGCAGTCCTACACTAAAATATTTTTATAAAATGTGCCATACGGCCTCACATATGAATAGTAGAACTGCTCTTAGCAGCACTCACCTGGTCTATTTCAATCCCGTACCCATGACTGAGCCATGGCTGTGGGCGGGACAGGTCCAAGCAAATGCTGCATGAAGTAAATAGCCTGTGGACAAAGCCTGATGACTTAATGTGAACAGTCACCAACCGCCAAAATCCAGACAGATGGAATACATCCCAAATTGGGGTGCATAGCAAGGTGGAGGTCAACCACCGACCAATTCAATGAAGAAAAAACAAAAAGCCAGCACCAAATGTGCACTACAGCACTAAACATTCCAAACTGTACTTATTATAAAAAAATTTTTTGAGATTTTTGGCAAAAAATTGCAATTTCTTGAGCTGCTTCGCCACGTCACGGCAAATCTCATTTGAAGCAGTCCTACACTAAAATATTTTTATAAAATGTGCCATACGGCCTCACATATGAATAGTAGAACTGCTCTTAGCAGCACTCACCTGGTCTATTTCAATCCCGTACCCATGACTGAGTCATGGCTGTGGGCGGGACAGGTCCAAGCAAATGCTGCATGAAGTAAATAGCCTGTGGACAAAGCCTGATGACTTAATGTGAACAGTCACCAACCGCCAAAATCCAGACAGATGGAATACATCCCAAATTGGGGTGCATAGCAAGGTGGAGGTCAACCACCGACCAATTCAATGAAGAAAAAACAAAAAGCCAGCACCAAATGTGCACTACAGCACTAAACATTCCAAACTGTACTTATTATAAAAAAAATTTTTGAGATTTTTGGCAAAAAATTGCAATTTCTTGAGCTGCTTCGCCACGTCACGGCAAATCTCATTTGAAGCAGTCCTACACTAAAATATTTTTATAAAATGTGCCATACGGCCTCACATATGAATAGTAGAACTGCTCTTAGCAGCACTCACCTGGTCTATTTCAATCCCGTACCCATGACTGAGTCATGGCTGTGGGCGGGACAGGTCCAAGCAAATGCTGCATGAAGTAAATAGCCTGTGGACAAAGCCTGATGACTTAATGTGAACAGTCACCAACCGCCAAAATCCAGACAGATGGAATACATCCCAAATTGGGGTGCATAGCAAGGTGGAGGTCAACCACCGACCAATTCAATGAAGAAAAAACAAAAAGCCAGCACCAAATGTGCACTACAGCACTAAACATTCCAAACTGTACTTATTATAAAAATTGTTTTTGAGATTTTTGGCAAAAAATTGCAATTTCTTGAGCTGCTTCGCCACGTCACGGCAAATCTCATTAGAGGCAGTCCTACACTAAAATATTTTTATAAAATGTGCCATACGGCCTCACATATGAATAGTAGAACTGCTCTTAGCAGCACTCACCTGGTCTATTTCAATCCCGTACCCATGACTGAGTCATGGCTGTGGGCGGGACAGGTCCAAGCAAATGCTGCATGAAGTAAATAGCCTGTGGACAAAGCCTGATGACTTAATGTGAACAGTCACCAACCGCCAAAATCCAGACAGATGGAATACATCCCAAATTGGGGTGCATAGCAAGGTGGAGGTCAACCACCGACCAATTCAATGAAGAAAAAACAAAAAGCCAGCACCAAATGTGCACTACAGCACTAAACATTCCAAACTGTACTTATTATAAAAAAATTTTTTTGAGATTTTTGGCAAAAAATTGCAATTTCTTGAGCTGCTTCGCCACGTCACGGCAAATCTCATTTGAAGCAGTCCTACACTAAAATATTTTTATAAAATGTGCCATACAGCCTCACATATGAATAGTAGAACTGCTCTTAGCAGCACTCACCTGGTCTATTTCAATCCCGTACCCATGACTGAGTCATGGCTGTGGGCGGGACAGGTCCAAGCAAATGCTGCATGAAGTAAATAGCCTGTGGACAAAGCCTGATGACTTAATGTGAACAGTCACCAACCGCCAAAATCCAGACAGATGGAATACATCCCAAATTGGGGTGCATAGCAAGGTGGAGGTCAACCACCGACCAATTCAATGAAGAAAAAACAAAAAGCCAGCACCAAATGTGCACTACAGCACTAAACATTCCAAACTGTACTTATTATAAAAAAATTTTTTGAGATTTTTGGCAAAAAATTGCAATTTCTTGAGCTGCTTCGCCACGTCACGGCAAATCTCATTTGAAGCAAATCTCATGTCTTCCAGATCCTCCAGTGATCTCCCAGCATCTGTGCTCCCCTGTGTCTGGCCGACACTCACACATCAGAACTAAGTCACACAGCATACACACACACAGCTTTCATATCACTCCTCCCTGTGCTCTCCGGTGGGCGCTCCTAGCAGCTGTGCTGCAAGCCGTCCTCCTCTGTCTCCTGCTGACACTCACAGATCCGATCGAATACACACACACACACACACACACACTCACGATATCGCATATACGCGCGCATACACTCACAACATCGGAGATACCACATACTTCCGGCCATGTGATCCTCCGGCAGGTCCTGGAAGGTCATTGCACTGCACAGTATCACCGCCGAGAAGCAAGCGATATTGCTGGATGTGGTGAGTGTGTAGATACGATCTGTAGTGTGTGTGTGTGTGTGTGTGTGTGTGTGTGTGTTCCGCCGCAGAACCTTGATGCGCTCACTTGCTCCAGTGTCTGGTGAGTATAATCGGGGGGTCTTCTGTTTTCTCTCTTCTTTCTTTTGGGAGTGCCAGCTGTCTATAATGAAGTGTCCTGCATGATTTTTACTTTTTTACCGCTGCATGACACTTCATTATTGACCTAGCTAGGTCTTATTTTCAGGGGATGTCTTATATTTAAGCATCCCTGAAAACTCCTGCTAGGTCTTATTTTCGGGGGAGGTCTTATTTTCAGGGAAACAGTATTATTCATTGGTTACAGGGATCTGCGTTTTGATTCATTCATCATGTGTATCCTGGGACCACATTTACTTTATATTGTAACTTTTAGGTATTTCCTTATATTTGTAGGTTAATATCCTTTGTTGAGAAGCTCTTTTTCGCTTATGTTTGACATTATTGTTTTTATTTTTTTATTGCTTTCTTGTATTGTTACTAAAAAATTGTTTAAAAGAACTAAAGTCCTCAGTGGTTGATACCTTTTAATGGCTAACTGAAAAGATGGTAATAATAGCAAGCTTTCGAGACTGCTCAGGTCTCTTCTTCAGGCTCAATATAACAAAATCTGAAGAGTCACATATTTATACACAACAGGACATAGAATGGGGCGGTAAATAAAACAAGTTATGTGAAGCAGAACTATTAGTATGGTAAGAGGACAAACTGTTGTAGCCAGAAATATTGCTGCAGTTCAGTGTGAAAGTTTTATTGTGCTCTGATTAGGATCTGGTCTGGGCTGTGGTGAAACTTACAAAATTCATCCTCAACCATAATTACTTTGCATTTGACAATAACATATATCTACAGGAGACTGGGACTTCAATGGGAAGCAAAATGGCACCACAATATGCAAATCTTTTCATGGCCAAGCTTGAGACTGACTTTTGTCCTCTTGTCCTATCAGGCCTCTGGCCTACTATCATTACATTGACGATATTTTAATCATCTGGACAGAGTCTGAGGAGCAGCTTAAAGGGAACCTGTCAGCAGAAATTTCGCCCAAAACCTAAAAGATTTCCCCTCTGCAGCTCCTGGGCTGCATTCTAGAAAGGTCCCTGTTATTATTGTGCCCCCTTTCTGAATAAAATAAAGACTTTATAAAGTGGTATATTTTTGTATGCAGATTCTGTAAATGTGACACGGGGGCGGGCTGCCTGATGGCCGTTATTCTGCCTCCTGTCGCTTTAGGCCATCCCCCATCGCTCATTTCCATAGCTGTGGACGCCGCCCAGGAATGCAGCCCAGGAGCTGCAGAGGGGGAATCTTTTAGGTTTTGGGCGAAATTTCTGCTGACAGGTTCCCTTTAAGACCTTCCATGAACACTTTAATCAGTTTCCCACCATCAACCTAACACTCAACTACTCCTGCACTGAAAAACAAAAGAAAAAATAATATGGATCAGTTTGTGTAAAAATACAAAAAAACATGTTAATGTATCTGCAGTTTTTCCACTAAAAAAATAAATTTATTCTGATCTGCAATGCAAAAGAACAAATAATTCCATATTCTAATTGCAGTTATGAATTGTCAGATAAGCTGCTGCTTCGAATCAGTATAAGCCAATTACTTTACTTTGTGCATTACACAACTTGTCCTGTGTCCAGTGATGATGTGCAGCACATGCAAGTGACCGCTGCAGCCAATCACTGCCCCCAGTGGATTTTTCTTGGAGAAGGGGACTTGCCAGATAAATAATAGTTTTATTTTCTGATACTGCTTTAGAAAAACAATTGCAGAATCCTGTAGTCTGTGAGCCCTCGCGGGCAGGGTCCTCTCTCCCGTACCTGTCTGTGCCTTGTATTGTTCATGATTTTTGTACTTTTTTTTTATTATTTACAGTTAGGTCCAGAAATATTTGGACAGTGACACAATTTTCGCGAGTTGGGCTCTGCATGCCACCACATTGGATTTGAAATGAAACCTCTACAACAGAATTCAAGTGCAGATTGTAACGTTTAATTTGAAGGTTTGAATAAAAATATCTGATAGAAATTGTAGGAATTGTACACATTTCTTTACAAACACTCCACATTTTAGGAGGACAAAAGTAATTGGACAAATAAACCAAACCCAAACAAAATATGTTTATTTTCAATATTTTGTTGCAAATCCTTTGGAGGCAATCACTGCCTTAAGTCTGGAACTCATGGACATCACCAAACGCTGGGTTTCCTCCTTCTTAATGCTTTGCCAGGCCTTTACAGCCGCAGCCTTCAGGTCTTGCTTGTTTGTGGGTCTTTCCGTCTTAAGTCTGGATTTGAGCAAGTGAAATGCATGCTCAATTGGGTTAAGATCTGGTGATTGACTTGGCCATTGCAGAATGTTCCACTTTTTTGCACTCATGAACTCCTGGGTAGCTTTGGCTGTATGCTTGGGGTCATTGTCCATCTGTACTATGAAGCGCCGTCCGATCAACTTTGCGGCATTTGGCTGAATCTGGGCTGAAAGTATATCCCGGTACACTTCAGAATTCATCCGGCTACTCTTGTCTGCTGTTATGTCATCAATAAACACAAGTGACCCAGTGCCATTGAAAGCCATGCATGCCCATGCCATCACGTTGCCTCCACCATGTTTTACAGAGGATGTGGTGTGCCTTGGATCATGTGCCGTTCCCTTTCTTCTCCAAACTTTTTTCTTCCCATCATTCTGGTACAGGTTGATCTTGGTCTCATCTGGGCTGGCTTCATGAGGTGTTTTTCAGCAAATGTAACTCTGGCCTGTCTATTTTTGGAATTGATGAATGGTTTGCATCTAGATGTGAACCCTTTGTATTTATTTTCATGGAGTCTTCTCTTTACTGTTGACTTAGAGACAGATACACCTACTTCACTGAGAGTGTTCTGGACTTCAGTTGATGTTGTGAACGGGTTTTTCTTCACCAAAGAAAGTATGCGGCGATCATCCACCACTGTTGTCATCCATGGACGCCCAGGCCTTTTTGAGTTCCCAAGCTCACCAGTCAATTCCTTTTTTCTCAGTATGTACCTGACTGTTGATTTTGCTACTCCAAGCATGTCTGCTATCTCTCTGATGGATTTTTTCTTTTTTTTCAGCCTCAGGATGTTCTGCTTCACCTCAATTGAGAGTTCCTTAGACCGCATGTTGTCTGGTCACAGCAACAGCTTCCAAATGCAAAACCACACACCTGTAATCAACCCCAGACCTTTTAAATACTTCATTGATTACAGGTTAACGAAGGAGAGACCTTCAGAGTTAATTGCAGCCCTTAGAGTCCCTTGTCCAATTACTTTTGGTCCCTTGAAAAAGAGGAGGCTATGCATTACAGAGCTATGATTCCTAAACCCTTTCTCCGATTTAGATGTGAAAACTCTCATATTGCAGCTGGGAGTGTGCACTTTCAGCCCATATTATATATATAATTGTATTTCTGAACATGTTTTTGTAAACAGCTAAAATAACAAAACTTGTGTCACTGTCCAAATATTTCTGGACCTAACTGTATACCCCTTTTCACATGTAAAGCGCCATGGAACAAATGGTGCTATAAGAATACTGTATATTTTACAGGGAATGTTCAATCAGAATATGAACTATTGTTTAAATTGGGTTTTTGTGTTGTATGTATTTTTTATTTTTTTTTTGTCTATGTTTTTTTTTTTCGTATTATCGTTATTAAAATGAACAAAATTAGTAATCCTGCAGTTTTCACACTGGCCACTGGGGACTTTTATAGACTCCTTCCAGTACTTTCAGGAAGAGTTTTCAGCAGGCTCCTTATCTGTAGAGGCAGGATGACAATGACAGATTACACCTCTGTGTACTGCTTGCTAACACAAGATGCACAAAACACAATAGATGATGGTCACAGGTGACTTTGCACTGGCTTATTAGATGCTTTAGTACAAAAGATGGAGTCAGAGTTTGTTAATTGAGCTAATGTACATGTTTTTTCCTGATCCGTGTGGATTCGTGAGACTAAAAAAAAAAAAAAAAGTGGCTAGTGTGAAAATTGCAAGATTTATTTTAATGCAGATATAGATATGGAAAAATAGTCCTAGGTGCATTACTTTACTTTTATCAACATTAAATCTCATGTGCCAAGTCTCTGTCCATTCCGACATCTTATCCAGATCGTTTTGTAATATTGTACTATCAAGGTCAGTTTTTAATATCCTACATAGTTTGGTGTCATCAGCAAAGACTGAAACTTTTTATCAATCCCATCCACAAGGTCATAAATAAAGAGATTAAAAAGAATCGGTCCTAGCACAAATCCCTGCACTCCCCACTGCAGACTATAGCCCATTTAGAGAATTTACCATTTATGACTACACTTTGTTTCTTATATTTTAGCCAATTCCTTACCCAGTTGCATATAGTTTCCCCTAGTCCTTGCTTCTTGAGCTTTAGTATAAGGCTATTATGTGGTACAGTATCAAATGCCTTTGCAAAGTCCAAATAAATCACATCAGCTGCATTACCAATATCCAGGTTTGCACTTACCCCCTCATAAAATCCCAAAAGATTGGTTATACACGACTTATCTTTGATAAATCCATCCTGTCTGTCAGTTATTATATTATTTTCTGCAATATATTTTTGCATGTCTTCTCTTAAAATGCCCTCAAAAACTTTGCACACTACTGATGTCAGGCTTATTGGATGGTAGTTGCCTGGATCCACCCTGTTACCTTTCTTAAATATTGGTACTACATTAGCAATCCTCCAATCCTGAGGCACCAACCCTGTTACAAGCGAGTCCAAGAAGATGAGATACAGCAGTCTGTTAATTACTGAGCTCAGTTCTCTCAGTATTCATGGATGAATGCCATCTGGCCCGGAGGATTGTGAATTTTTTTATTTACTCAGATGCAGGCGTACTTCTTCTTGTGTTAATTTAATTATAGGTGGTGAACTTTGATTTTTGACTTGCTGAATGATCTCTGGAACAGACAGTTCCTTGGTGAATACTGATGAAAAGTGATTGTTTAATATATCAGTCTTTTCTTTGTCCTCTATAATTAACTTATTATATTTTAAGGAGCCGATACTATCCTTTGTTTTCCTTTTTGCATTAATATATTTATAATATATTTATAAAAGATTTTGGGATTTATTTTAATGTCCTTGGCGAGTTTTGTTTCAGTAGCTAATTTTGTCAGCTTGATTTCTTTTTTACATTCCTATTGATATCTTTATACTCTTGAAATGCTATTTCTGTATTCTCAGCTTTTAAGATTTTAAACACCCTTTGGTTTTGTTTGATTATAGTTTGTACTATTTATCCATAGTGGTTTATTTTTATTCCTGGACATTTTATTACCAGAGGGTATAGTTTGTTTTTTTTACAGGACTCCAGTAGTATATACTTAAACTTACCCCATTTATGTTAGCTATCCCCATTTACCACGACATTGTCCCAATCTACACAATTAAGCTTTTCCCTTAATTTGTTGAAATCAGCTTTCCTAAAATTCCAGGTTTTAGTATTTCCCCTGTGAAATGTTTTATTGAATATTACTTTGCAGCTTACCATATTATGATCGCTGATGCCCAAGTGCTCTTGGACCTGTAGATCTGAAATGGTATCTATTTGCAAGACCAGATCTAGCGAAATATCTCCCCTTGTTGATTCATATACCATCTGAGAGAGGAAATTGTCCTGAATAGTAGATAAGAACTTACAACTTTTAGCACAACCCCAAATTTCTATGTCCTGTTGAATGTCTGGATAGTTGAAATCCCCCATAATAAGGACCCGATTATTAGTATTATTAGCTGCCTTTTCAATTTGTTGCAAAATTTCACCCTCTACCTGTTCAGGTATGTTAGGAGGCTTTACTAAACTCCAATTAGCAGCTTTCTGTTATTCCCCTCCCCATGTATAATTACCCATACTGACTCTACATTGTTGCACCTCCCTTCTATGTCGTCATTGAGCACAGGTTTTAGGTTAGATTTGATAAATATTCACACCCCTCTACCTTTTTTCTCTTTCCTGTCCTTCCTGAATGTAGTATAATCCTCTATGTTTGTTACCCAGTCATGGCTTTCATCCAGCCAGGTTTTCGTAATGCCAAAATCATAATCCATAGTTGACATAAGCTTCTCCAATTAATTAATTTTGTTTGCAAGACTTGTTGCTTTTGCCAGTAGACATTTAATACTATTAACATATCACTTACTGCTTGCCTCCCTACTTTCCTTGCATGTCCCAGCCCCCCCAAACCTTCCTTGACCCCTAATGTCTCACTGTCTCTATCTGCTCTAGCCATCCCCTTATTTGCTCCACTACCCTCCCTCCCCCAGATCCTAGTTTAAAAGCTCCTGCATCCGTCTGACAATTTTCTCCCCCAGCACAGCTGCACCCTTCCCATTGAGTTGCAGCCCGTCCCAACCGTAGAGTCTATAGCCGACTGAGAAGTTGGCCCAGTTCTCTATGAACCCGAACCCTTCCTTCCTACAACAATTTCTAAACCAAGTATTTATCTCCCTATGCTCCCGCTGTCTTTCTAGTGACCCTCGTAGCACCGGTAGTATTTCTGAAAACACCATGTTGGAGGTCCTGGATTTCAGCTTCTCTCTTAGTTCCCTGTAATCATTTTTAAGGATCTTTCACCTGCCTCTAACTTTATCATTAGTTCCAATGTGCACCATGACCGCTGGGTTTTCCCCATCCCCACCCAGCAATCTGTCTATCCGATCCGCAATATGCCGAACCCGAGCACCCGGCAGACAACACACTGTTCGGCATTCACCGTCTCTGTCACAGATTACCCTGTCTGTCCGCCTAATTATACAGTCCCCTACCACCAACATCGGTCTGGCCTTTTCTGCACTCACAACCTCTCATGGCAGCCTGTTTCACACGTTGATCACCCTCACTGTCAAAAAGTTTTTTCTAATATCTAATCTGTGTCTCCTCCCCATCAGTTTCAACCCATTGCTTCTAGTCTTTCCTTGTAAAAATGAGAATACAACTGATCCCTCTACAGTGTGACAGCCTTTAAAATATTTGTAGACAGCTATTAGATCTCCTCTCAGTCTTCTCTTTTGCAAGCTAAAGAATCCTAAATCCTGTAACCGTTTCTCATAGGACATGGTTTGCAGACCAGTCACCATTCTGGTCACTCTTCTCTGAACTTGCTCCAGTTTGTTGATGTCTTTTTTAAATGTGGTGCCCAGAACTGGACACAATATTCCAGATGAGGTCTGACCAAAGAGGAGTAAAGGGGGATAATGACTTAACGTGATGTAGACTGTATGCTTCTGTTAATACATCCTAGAATGGTGTTTACCTTTTTTGCTGCTGCATCACACTGTTGACTCATGTTCAGTCTGTGATCTATTAGTATACCTAAGGGGTACTTTGCACGTTGCGACATCGCTACTGCGATGTCGTCGGGGTCAAATCGAAAGTGACGCACAGCCGGCGCCAGTAACGACGTTGCAACGTGTAAAGCCTAGATGCACCCATAAACGATCGTAAAGCGGCGTAAATCGGTGATCTGTGTAGTGTCAGTCATTTTCATAATTTCGATGCAGCGACAGGTATGATGTTGTTCCTCGTTCCTGCGGCAGCACACATCGCTGTGTATGAAGCCGCAGCAGCGAGGAGCTTCTCCTTACCTGCCTCCACCGGCTATGCGGAAGGAAGTTAGTGTTCTCTGCATTTGTCCTGAGGAGGAGGACGGATATGTCCTTGAAACGCGTAGACCTGTGAAAATAAAGAAAAGAGAATTACTTTTTCATCCTGATTCCTGTGGTTTGGCGCGGTATTTAACCTGCTTTTCTCCCATCATCCGGATTTAATAAAGTGGTGAGGGAGGGTGTGTTTTGTACGTGGCAAAAACCGCGGCAAAAAAATGCGTCAAAACACTGCGGTTCTTTTGCCAAGAGGTGTAGATTGGATGCAGGAATATGGTGTAAAAATTGCAGCACCAAATTTGCATCCCTTGGCTTAAAAAATGAAAGAAAAAAAATGTCTGCCAGCAGGTGGAGATTTGGTGCTGAAATCTGGTGCAGACGATTTCAGCATCAAATGTGCATCTCCTGGCAAAAAAAAGCGGCAAAAATCACTGAAAAAAACCGCCGCAAAAACATGCTCCAAAACACTGCGTTTTTTTGCCAGGAGGTGTCGATTGGATACAGGGATATGGTGTAAACATTTCAGCATCAAATTTGCATCCCTTGGCCCAAAAATGGAAAAAAAATAATTCTGCCAGCAGGTGGAAATTTGGTACTGAAATCTGAAGCAGACGATATCAGCACCAAATGTGCACCTCCTGGCAGAAAACTGCGGCAAAAATCGTGGGAAAAAAAACTCGGCAAAAAAATACGTCAAAACACTGCGTTTTTTTGCCAGGAGGTGTAGATTGGTTGCAGGAATATGGTGTAAAAATTGCAGAACCAAATTTGCATCTCTTGGCTTAAAAATGAAAGAAAAAAAATTCTGCCAGGAGGTGGAAATTCGGTGCTGAAATCTGGTGCAGACGATTTCAGCATTAAATGTGCACCTCCTGGCAAAAAAAGCAGCAAAAATCGCGGAAAAAAGTGCTGCAAAACAATGCGTCAAAACACCGTGTTTTTTCCCCAGGAGGTGTAGATTGAATGCAGGAATATGGTGTAAAAATTTCAGCACCAAATTTGCATCTCTTGGCCAAAAAGACTGCAATTTTCTGCTAGGAGATGCAAGGTCTGTGAACTCAGGTGAAGGACCGTGGGAACCTCCAGCTGTGACCACAAATGACCTGAGTGACGTCACCGCTCATTGCGCAGCTCATTCATTCTCTGGAGCTCACAGAGAGCGGTCGTGCTCTATGGCCTCTCTCTGTGATATTCAGATGTAGCAGAGCTGAAGCGGCGTGGGACCTCGTGTGGATTACGTCGGACCTGGAGGGCTATGTTGGGGGTTAATAAAGTGGTGAAGGAGAGGGTGTTTGTATTTTATTCCAAATAAAGGATTTTTCTCTGTGTCTGTGTTTATTTACATTAATTTATAGGTTAATGATGCGGGTATCTGATAGATGCCTGTGCCATCACAAACCAAGGGGTTATTAGCAGCTGTGCGCTGCTATTAACCTCTCATTACCCTGATTGCCATCGCTCCAGGCCATCGGGAAGAGCCGGTATCGCTCCGGGATTGTCACATCTAATAGATGCGGCAATACCGGGCGGCTGCGAGCTGGAATACCAGCCCCCAGTTGGCGATATCTTGGCTAGGGATGAAAATTAGGGGGGGGGTACCGCACGTCGTTTTTTTAAAATTTATTTAAATAAAAAAAAAAACACAAAAAAACATATGGTTTCTATTAGATCGGAATCGCACTTGCAAGGGACTCGCGAGAGTCTGCCATGGCAAAGCCTTGCACGTGTGACTGTGGGCACTGGATACACAGCACAGATACAGCCTGACATGGACAGCAGCCGCGGGCTATATCTGTGCTGCTGATTGTTTTATTTTTTTGTTTATTTTTTACCACCATACTGACCGGCAGACACTTGCACTGCTTTCACCGCCCACCGGCCGTCCTGCCGCCTGTGATTGGTTGCAGTTAGGTGACACGCTGTCACTCAGGGTGGGGGTGCGTCTAGCTGCAACCAATTACACGAGCCGGTGGGCGGGCAAAGTTGTGAATATTGAATTGTCGGCTCCGGGAGGTAAAAGCTTGACCCGGAAGAAGCGTGCCGCCATGACACAGCCTCGGTGAGTACACCGCGCCCGCTCTTACCCCCTATCCCCTCCACAGACATTTTTAATCTCTGGATTCTGGTGCCCATTGACTTAGGCATAGGCATAGGCACCGGATTCCGGAGCGGATCGGACTTATTTTTAAATCTGTCACTGATCCGCCGGTCCCAGTTTTTGGGGCGTTCGATTAGCTCTAATGTAGACCCATTGCTCCCAGAACCAGGCTCTCCCTCAACACGCATTCCCCCAAGCTGGTGACTGTCGGCCATGGTGTTCTGCAGGTGTCAAATTTCCTGTCTATTGGCCCATACTGTATATAAAAATGGTTTAGCATGTCATGAGGCAAATACAACCATATTGTGGCAATAGTTCAGTTACAATTTGACAAAGGGCACACAGGGGCAGATAGATAGATGATTCCCTTCATTCATGAGTGATGCCATACATTCTGATACCACTGGAATTCACAAATGTTTTATGTAACAGAGTCTTCACTAGAGCTTCTTATGGTGAGGTTGGACTTAGCGGACGATAGGCACAAGGTACCACTCCGAGGCATCTCCTGGTTGACACGCTCCACCAAGGGGCTGGTTAGTGAGATATTTGATAGAAGGAAGTGATATACTGCCACTAGGGAAGGATGGGGAGGCACAAGCCCTGACACTTTGCATCAGCAACCCTGAGCTCCTTGACATCCCTTGACAGGTTCATCACGTTCCTATCCCTGTCTTTCTCTGAGCACAACCCTGATTAGTGAGCAGGGCAGCAGAAACACTAGTTTGACTCTATGCTAAAGACACAAATTGGGAAAGACAACAACTAGTTTGTGCCCAGCTCACACTTCCAAACCAGGACCAAGATGTAGCAGGCTATTACTGGCCATTATCCAAGATGAGAGGTGGGTACTTATAGCACAGGGGAGTGGAAAAATCAGGACAGATGAAAAAACCCAGGACAGAAAGCCTTAGGAGATCAAAAGAACTGCTTATCCTTGCAGTATCAGGACCAAGGAAAATCTGCACAGCTAACTGGAAAGCAAAGCATATTCAATGAGGGCAAGTGTGCATGTAGCCATGTAAGATGGTGGAACTATGGTTGTATGCCCCCTGAATACATAAATTGTTTTAATGCAAAACTTGGTACATGACGTATTAGTCTTATATAGTTCTGAGTTATTACACCCTGTTATATTCCTCATGGGCGCAGTACTAAAGGCCCAGTCACACACAACGACTTACCAGCGATCCCGAAAACGATGCGACCTGATAGGGATCGCTGGTAAGTTGCTGGGAGGTCGCAGGTGAGATGTCACACAGTCAGATCTTACCAGCAATGCAGGAACAATACAGGTTGCAGTAGCGACCTGTATAACGATCTCAGCAGTCACTGTGACCCTGTCACACAGTGTCAAACACAGCGATGGGTCCTGCCCAGCAGGACATCGCCTTTGAAGAAAATGGCCTGGACCATTCTGCAACGACGAGAGATCTCACAGCAGGGGCCTGATCGCTGGTAGGTGTCACACATAACGAGATCGCTAACGGGATCGCTACTGCGTCACAGAAACCGTGACTCAGCTGCGATCTCGCTAGCGATCTCGTTATGTGTGACGGTACCTTAACACCTGCTGCAAAGATCATTGTCTCCCTGGGATGTTATATTTTCCTGTGGGTTGCAGGATCCTATGTTCAGGCATGTGAGAGTAAACACCTAGCTAGCTAGGGAAATGATGGAGCATTAGAGTCAGGAGGAGAGGAAGTTCCTGGTTTATTAGGGGTCGGTGTGTTTAGAGTACAGGTGAAGCAAGGAGTTGTGCTAGTGAAGCTGGTATGGTGTGAAACAGCACAGAAGCAGCAAGAATCCATTAAAAAGAATCTGTTGGAGTGACAGTGGTCATGTTAGCTGACAAGGTGGAAGAGACCAAAGAAATGTAAGAAACCAAGAATGTAGTGAGTCCATTGTATTGCAGTGGTGGGCGCACTGGTGAAGTGAGGGTGCTGCCCAGCTGAGAAGACAAGGAAGAGGGAAGCGGCTCTAAGGGTATGTGTGCACAGTGCAGTTTTGTTTCTCCAGCGAAAAATCGGACCCTCTGGCAGGAAAAAGCACCTCTGGTCGTTTTTGCCGTGTTTTTGGGTGCGTTTTTGCCTCGTTTTTGTTACTGTTTTTTGAAAGCAAAATAAAATATGATAGGATAGCATAATTGATAGGATAGCTAGAATAAATAGAAAGAATAGATAGAAAGAACATATTAATTAGATAGAAAGAACATATAGAATTTATATAAAGAAAGAACATATAGAATAGATTATTAGAAAGAACAGATATAATAGATAAAAAGAAATAACAGAATAGCTTGACATAGGGATAGGTAGCTTTGTCAGCTGTTTTTTAAATTATTTTTTGGTACAAAAAAATGACGTGGGCTGCAACCCTCAGCTGTCTGCTGTACCTTGGCTGGTTATGAAATATTGAGGGGATCCCACCCATTTTTTTAAATTATTTGATTTATTTAAAGAAAAAAAAAAAAGGTGGGATCCCCCTTTTTTCTAAAACCAGCTAAGATGCAGCAGACAAATGGGGGATGATATTATTAGGGTGGAAAGGGCATGGTTATTTGGCCCTGTCCAGCCTAACCTTACCAGCCCGCAGCCGCCCCAGAAGTGGCGCATCCATTAGATGCGCCAATTCTGGCGCTGGACATGGGTCTTTCTGTTGCCCTGGTGCTGTTGCAATCAGGGTAATAAGGAGTTAATAGCAGTCCATAGGTGCCACTAAGTCCTAGTTTACTGATGGCAGGCGTCTTTGACACACCCCCCATCAATAATCTGTAAGTGAAAGTAAATACAGTAGACACAAATACCCCAAAAATCCTTTATTTGAAATAAAAGACAAAAAAGCACCCTCTTTCACCACTTTATTAATCCCCCCATACATCCCTCCAGATCTGACGTAATCCACAACGCTTTCAGCACAACTACAGTTGACAATCACAGTGAGCGGCCATAGAGCATGACTGCTCGCTGGGAGGTGACTCACTCAGGTGAGTCCTCCACCTTCGGCTCACTTCAGTCACTCCGGTGATTTTCTGTCACAAGTGGAGGACTCCAGCTGTGACAGCAAATCACCAGAGTGACAGAAGTGAGCTGCGCGATGAGTGTGACATCACTCAGGTTAGTCGCATCCAGAGGGTGTCAGAATGAATTCGGGTGAACTCTTGCCATCACAGATGTGCGGCCCTCACTACCCATTCTGACACCCTGTGGCTGCGAATAACCTGAGTGATGTTATGCTGATCGCGCGGCTCACTTCTATCACTCTGGTGATTTGATGTCACGGCTGGAGTCCTCCACCTGTGAGCACAAATCAGGCCGTGACTGAAGTGAGTGAGTGTGTCACCTCACAGCGGGCAGTCATGCTCTATGGCCGCTCACTGTGATTGTCAGCTGTAGCAGTGCTGTAAGCGTTGTGGAGCCATGTGTGGATTATGTCAGACCTGGAGGGGTGTATGGGGGGTTAATAAAGTGGTGAAAGAGGGTGCTCTTTTGTCTTTTTTTTCAAATAAAAGATTTTTGGGGTGTTTGTGTCTATTTACTTTCACTTACAGAGCAATGATGGGGGTGTCTCATACGCCTACCATCAGTAATCTAGGACTTAGTGGCAGCTATGGGCTGCTATTAACTCCTTATTACCCAGATTGCTACTGCACCAGGGCAATAGGGAAGAGCCTGGTAAAGTGCCGGGACGGTCGCATCTAAGGGATACGGCAATTCCGAGAGGTTGCTGGCTGATATTTTTAGGTTAGGGAGAGCCTAATAACCATAGGCCTCCCAAGTCTGAGAATACCAGCCCTAAGCTGTTGGGCTTTATCTAGGCTGAGTATCAAAATTGAGGGGACCGCACACCATTTGTTTTATTATTTATTTATTTATCTTACTGTATGGTATAGACCCACCCATCGGCATCTGTGATTGGTTGCAGTCAGACAGCTGTCCCTCAGCATTGGGGTGCATCTGACTGCAACCAATCACAGTCGCCGGTGGTTAGGAGAAGGAGTGAATATGTAGAAGCCTAATGAGTGGGTGCAGTGAATATGTATGAGCCTAATGAGCGGGTAGGGAAAAAGAATGAGAGGCTGCGGGAGCAGTGTGACAGCCACCCCTGTTATCGGTGATTATGAAGCGCTTACTACTACACCTTTGCACCAGATTATGGTCCCCCTGGACTTTATATGGGGACCAGCATCTGGCCAGATACCGTGGATCAATCCCCCACGGACCCCGAGTCAGCGGGGGTTGATCTACCAGTTCTCCGAAGCGCATCACGGGAAAACAGGGGAAAAATGCAATGAAACGCAAAGAATTAGCTACCTGCCTATTTCCACACGTTTTTTTCCATGACTTCATTAAAGTCAATGGGTGAAAAACGCAAGGAAAAACTCAGGAATAATTCACATGCTGCTTCTTTTTTCTGCACCCAAAACTGCAGGTAAAGAAAGAAGCAATGTCCACACAGCCTTTCTAAATTCTCATAGACTTTGTTGGGGAAGGACTGCATGCAGTTTAGGACAACAGGCTGCACCCAAAAACACAGCAAAAATGCCGTAAAAACGCGGCAAAAAATCATCGTCCTCACAAGGCTTACGAGCAGTTCTCGTAAGGGATCACTGTCTGTGGCTGTGGGTGCAGGATACTCAGCGAAACATATTGATTCGTGGATTCCAGGGCCATAGAGATGAAGGCCTTATTTACCTTCTCCTTGGCTAAAAGAATGTTTACAAGTAAAGGCCCCGTCACACTAAGCAACATCGCTGGTAACGAACAACTTTTGTGACGTTGCTAGCGATGTTGCTGTGTGTGACATCCAGCAACAACCTGGCCCCTGCTGTGAGGTCGTTGGTTGTTGCTGAATGTCCTGGGCCATTTTTTAGTTGTTGCTGTCCTGCTGTGAAGCACAGATCGCTGTGTGTGACAGCGAGACAGCAACAACTAATGTGCAGTGAGCAGGGAGCCGGCTTCTGCTGAGGCTGGTAACTAATGTAAACATCGGGTAACCAAGAAGCCCTGTCCTTGGTTACCCGATATTTACCTTTGATACCAGCCTCCTCCGCTCTCACTGTCAGTGCCGGCTCCTGCTCTGTGCACATGTAGCTGCAGCACACATCAGGTAATTAACCCGATGTGTGCTGTAACTAGGAGAGCAAGGAGCCAGCACTAAGCAGTGTGCGCTGCTCCCTGCTCTGTGCACATTTAGCTGCAGCACACATCAGGCAATTAACCTGATGTGTGCTGTAAGTAGGAGAGCAAGGAGCCAGCGCTCAGTGTGCGCTGCTCCCTGCTCTGTGCACATTTAGCTGCAGCACACATCGGGTTAATTAACCTGATGTGTGCTGTAACTAGGAGACTGGGGGCTGGTCACTGGTTGCTGGTGAGCTCACCAGCAACTCGTGTAGCCACGCTCCAGCGATCCCTGCCAGGTCAGGTTGCTGGTGGGATCGCTGGAGCGTCGGCAGTGTGACAGCTCACCAGCAACCTCCTAGCAACTTACCAGCGATCCCTATCGTTGTTGGGATCGCTGGTAAGTTGCTTAGTGTGACTGGACCTTTAAGTGCTGTCATTGGAAACTGCAATGATTGTGTGTCTGTGTTATACAGACAATACCATGAGGTGTGCTGCCTGCTGTATTCTGTGACCAAGTGTTGTGCCAGGTAAAGAATACTTTGTTCTTATGAATGTTTGTCGCTTTTATCTGGAAGTCTCACGGACCTGATGAATAGCGTAACAGCATCAGTCTGAAAGTATTCCAAGTAACACTATCAGCACACATAGACCTAGAACTCTCATTTAAAATTAGTGTGTCAAGGGTGCTGAACTTTCCACACTCGCCTATGGTTACCGCCCCGGGCACCATTGCTTTAGCCATGCGCTGCAATATCCTGACACCTGAAAAATCATGGTACCCCAATAACATCATTGCATTACAACTATTATTCCTAATTCCCCTAAGTAATGTTCATGAATGTGAGGCGCGGTGATCGACCCCGATAAAGGGTGGGGGATTCATCATGGAAGCAGGCCTCACGGATGAAGTGTTCGTCTCCCGGAGAGATGTAGAGGAGCATCTCCCAGTGGGGCATCTGGGCCGTAACCTGGAACCGGGAGAGGTGGTGTCTTAAACCTGACATTGTGGAGAGCGGGGCTGGTATGCCCTAGATGTGAAGAGGCTCGTCATGATCGATGAGAAGGTCATGCCAGCCTCCACTGTGGTTTATAAGGATTGATGGTAGCGATACTAGGCTATCTAAAGTTAAAATTGTTAGAAATCTTTGTTTTCTTTTCTTATTTTTCATAGTTTGTTATTTTTCTTGAGCAATGATAAGTGGTGTTTATATGCAAAATGATGATTACCGGTTTTAATCAACAGAGTACTTTACCTGATTAAGAAAGTTGATATGATGTTTGCACCTGGTGACTCCATTTTCCTTTTATATATAGTAGTAAAAATGGACCATGGCTGTGGGACTGGTTGTGGCCAGCACGGACTTGTGCTATTGTGAATAAGTTGCACCTCCTGTGCCTACCAGAGTTGTCCTTTTTAAATCCAGGACTTTAACCCTGTCACGGAACCAATTAGGAACCAGTGGGGTTCAGGTTGTTTGGGTAGCGGGTTAATGGGATCCGGGACGTTGGGACTGGACTGTCGCAGGAAGAGGCTGCAATGGAGCAGGTTGAGCCTCCGCTATCAATCCAACCGTTAGCGTTCGACTGTTATTTATCAAAGATGAACTCTAAGGGGTGCTTTACATGTCGTGCTCGATAGCACCCGCCCACGTCGCTATTTCGTCATGGGGGCGATCGCTGCTATAGCGAACAATATCGCTGCGGCAGCGTCACACGCACATACCTGCTTAGCGACGTCGCTGGAAACAGCAAACAATCTCTCCTTTAAGGGGGAGGTTCCTGCGGCGTCACAGCGGCATCACTAAGCGGCCGCCCAATAGCAGAGGAGGGGCAGAGATGAGCGGCCGGAACATGGTGCCCACCTCCTTCCTTCCTCATTGCCGGTGGACGCAGGTAAGGAGATGTTCGTTGTTCCTGCGGTGTCACACACAGCGATGTGTGGTGCAGCAGGAACGACGAACAACCAGAGGCATGCACCACCGACGATATTATGATAAGGAGCGACGTGTCAACGATCAACGATTTTTGACATTTTTGCGATTGTTGATCGTCGCTCCTTTTAGTCACACACAACGATATCACTAACGGTGCCGGATGTGCGTCACGAACACTGTGACCCCGACGATATATCGTTAGCGATATCGTTGTGTGTAAAGTACCCTTTAGAGTTAATGCAACGTTTAAGTGATGTGCCTCCCCTGTGAGGGAACCTGTTAATAAAAATGTTATTTCTTTTTGCTTTTTTCTAGTTACAAAAATAAACCTGGATGTTCTGTAGATCGAGGACAAGCTACATTTAACCAAGGGGGAATGTGACGGCCCTGGACTATTGAGGTCGTCACAGGGTACTGCACAAACTGCCCTTCCCGTGCAGTATTCAAATCTCTCATGGTTCTGGGTCGCCATCTTACAGTGCTGCCTCCAACAGCAAATCAAATCCTAGATACACCCTGCACCACACCCACCAGGCACACCAGTGGACGACTTCAGCGGAATAGCGTCGCCCACCTAGGGGTCAGGTAGGGGAGGTGAGGAGTGTAGAAGAGAAGTGGGAAAGGAGAAGTGTGGTAGCCCTTGAGCTGAGAGAAGCTCAGAGGAAGCTGGGAGTAGTGGCTCCCAGGGGAAGCTAAGTAGGTTGCAGATGGTGGTCTGGACCTAGAAGAGTCAAACCCCCAGTCGCAGGGGATTGAGGCTAGGTGCCTGGGACCTGTCAAAGAGGACCGTGAGCAGCCTGGTCCTATCACCGGTTCGGGACTGAAGGCGCGGCGGGGTACACGGACCCTAGGTCATGGAGAAGCTTCATGCAACACGACAACCTGCGGAGGATGGAGCCTTTATGGACTGTTCCCACTAGCTCCAGAATCTGGGCACTAGCGCAACGAGGGGGAGAGGGCCTTCCAAACAAGCAGCCCACTGAAATCTCAAGCGTGAGCCCTGAGAGCAGGCTCCCTCACTTAGCCACAGTGGGGAGCGAGGACCGGCAAGTTTCAAACTACTGGGCCACTACGGTGAATCTAAACTTTGTGCCAGGAGACAGGTCACGGATCACCAGGCAGCACTGCAAGGTAGGGGACCCGGACGAGCTCCCCTTTGTGAGGCAGCAGCACCCAGAGACTTGGTTTACCCGGTTGTCAGCATCTGCTTATTTGCTGAGTGAGTATCTGAGTGATTCCCCCCCCCCCCCCACCATAGCATCATCCAGAGACCCGGAGCCTGCCCCTACCCGTGGAAGGCAACGACACCTTGCTGCCCCCAATTCGTGATCCCGGGTACTCACAATGGCAGCGGCGGTATTCCCAGTTACCCCACACCACGGGTGGCGTCACGAACCATAACTCCCCTGTAAATACCCCCTTTCACTTTAAAGTGTGGCCCCTAAGCCCCCGAGTCCGGAGACCCTAAACCCATGGACGGACACTACCCCCGGATCAGAGTGATTCGATCTGCTGCTGGGGCGCACCAATGATGCCGCAGCATCTACTCACCAGTGTAGACCAGGGCAGCTCCTACCAAGCAGGGGGAGAGAAGGGAGTCATCACATCCGAACTCCAAACTCCCTCCACCGTGGTTGCACTCAGCAACGTAGAAGAAAGCAGCTTCCCATACACTATTGTGCAAACTTGGATCCTGTTTCACCAAACTGTGGCTGCCGCTTCCTCCTGCATTCATGTCCACATCGAAGTGCTGTACAGGGATGTACATCTTGATGTAGGTGATAACCAAACCAGGGATGACGGAGCTCACCGTCTACTTTACACACCAGTTTCTGCTGCATTCAGCACACACAATGAAGCTCTTTGAAGAAATCTACAATGTGATTTGGGCGCTAGCAAGTACATGGTTGTCAAGGCTTATTGACTCCAGTACCACGTTGTTCCTGTGCTAAGTGGATCCTGTTACCTAAGCACAAGCATGGACGTGGAGTACAGTATAGCCGGATGTGCGCGGTAGGAGACCAGCAGAGAGCGACTCCTGCTATAATTACTGTATATTGTAATGTGGAGGCAGAGCTGGCAACTGTTTTTTTGGCACACAACAGATCAGCACTGAATGGTATAAGGGCCAGGACTAATTTTGAATTAAATCATTTGACATACGGATGGTGGATGAAGACAAAGATCAGAGAGGAGTCAGATTAGATGAGCAGAGAGATTTATCTGCTTAGAAAACTTTTTTCCAAAAGCATGTTAGGCCTCTTCTCACCTGCTTTTCTGTGACAAAATTAGGTGAGGTTACACAGACAGCCAAGAAATCTTATCATAGAATCATAGAATATTAGAATTGCAATTGACCTCCTGGGTTATCTAGTCCAACCCCTTGCTCCAAGCAGGATTCACTAAATCATCCCAGACAGATGTCCATCCAACCTCTTTTTAACACTAGAAGTCTCAGAGAGGGGTCATTTGACATTTTCACCACTGGAACCCTATGGAGCTCGAAATTCCTGGGACTTCTAGTGTTAAAGAACATAAAAACACTTTATAATACTCACCTAATAGTCATGCTGCGGTGGATGCAGCTCATATGGGCGTCTTCGTCCTCCGGTGCTGGCGCCTCCTCTTTCGGCCATCTTCGTCCACCTTCTGAAGCCTGTGTGCATGACTCATCTACGTCATACACACTCGCCGGTCCCGCACATGCGCACTTCAATACTTTGATCTGCCCTGCTCAGGACCTGAATGCCAGTGAGTGTGTATGACGTTGGATGTGTCATGCACCGCGGCTTCAGAAAGACGACAGAGGCGTCGACAAAGATGGCCGAAAGAGGCGGTGCCATCACCGGAGGACGAAGATGCCCATTTGATCCACATCCTCCACAGCGACCGGTTTAAATAAGTATTAAAAAGTGTTTTTTATGTTCTGCACAGCGGTCTGGACTCTTACACACAGCATGTTAGAATGCTGTATATAAGAGCCCACTGGTGGTGGCCGCAGCTTATGAAGCAAAAAACTGGTGACAGGTTCCCTTTAAGTTAAAGGAGTATTCTATCTCCTAGTAATAGGTATAATAATAATTGAAAATACCTTCAATTAGAAATGTAGTTTAGTTATCTTGAGTAGCTATGTCACTTACCTCATGTGCAGGGCATTACAGTTGCTTAGGTATCCATGGTTATGACCACTCATATAGGGACAGTTAGTTGCTAGTGGTCAGAACCATGGATACCTAAGCTACTGCCATTCCTGCACATGAGGTAAGTGACATAGCTACTCAAGATAACTAAACTACATTTCTAATTGAAGGTATTTTCTATTATTATTATTAATACTAGACTACATTTGTAATTGGAGGTATTTGCTAATATTCTTATTATTACATCTAGAAGCAGAGGGAGGAGCTTAATTCAGAGGGAGGAGCTAGATGGAGAACTCCGCCCTCTCTTCCCGTTTTCATAGAATCTTCTCAGTAACATCTTCCATCTCCCCTCAGGAATGGGAAAGTCTTCACTGAATACAGATTTTACCTCAGAATTGTGACTTTGGATAATGACCGATCAATTCTGGCCGAGAAAGAAGCAGATTTGTCGGATAAGATATATTACAAGGTTGCTTATTTTCATGTGTATTACTGATTTATGAAATAAAAATTAAAATGACGGATTCTCCTTAAGTGTTCTGCGTGTATACAGATAAATCACACGCTCATGTTATTATAGAATTAGGACATTTGTGCTTTGCAAATATCACTTGATTACGGATGGAATAGACGGCAACAGCGAAGAATATTTGGTTCTAAAGCTGAAGTTGCTGTTTTCTCTCCGTTTGACATTCCCCTGGTGTATGTCAGTTTTTAGCTCTCCCAACCAGAAATCTGTCATGATGGAATGAATAACCCCACTCTACATTTCATAATCATCCTTCTAGTATTTGCAGTCGATATGCAAACATACTATTTAGAAACATGTCAGCGAATGCAAACAGATCGGTGTTTGAACACAGGATCACTCGGCTTCCAAGTTATTTACTCTCTTCACTCAAAGGAACACATTCACCTTTTTTCTGATTTTATGTAGCCTGTCATTGTTTGGTTTTGCTCCGCTTTGGCACTCTTTCTACATATTTATTATAAGATAGCCGGCATTTTCCATTTTTTCCAAGTTTCCTTTTTCAATATGAACACCTGTCCTTAGTTATTCCCCATCTCCAGCACAGGGACAGTCTGCTAATCAAGTGTCCATTACTGTAGGACCCTATGGGTCTGGTGTCTGCTCACTGTTAATTTTGGGCTTGCTGATTCGACATTCTAAAGATAGGATGCACAACCTTTTTTTTAGCTAAAGGGCTGCATTTTAATCTTTTTTTATTTAATTGTCCGCAATTAAACTTAAAGGGAACCTGTCAGGTCCGTTATGCCCTCCAAGCCAGCAACATTTATATTTTCATGTTCAAATTCCCTTCCTAACCAGCCCTGTATAATTCTCTGAAATCAAACTTTAAAAAAGCATTTACCTCCGCTTTTCGTATGCATATTAAGGCCTGTGACTAGTCGAAGGCAGCATTCGTTCCCCAGTCTTGTTGGCCTTCTTCCCATGTTATCATGCCCCTGTAGGTGTGATAACATGATTTCCAGAAGCCAACGTCATCACAGTTCCTGGAAATCTTGCGCATGTGCGCGGATCTTTTCAGCAGCGTCAATGTGCCTCAGATGCCCGGTGTCTGCCTCCAAGATTCAGAGAGGTGCATTTCACATGATTGGATGAACAGTTTTTGCACTTCTGATCATGTGCAATTCGTCTCAATGAAGTCGGGCTTCCGAGGCACACTGACACTGCCAACATGAGCCACGTGCATTTGCAAGATTTCCAGAAGATGTGATGACTTACACACCCCTCACATACAAACACTCACACACTTCTCGCATATCAGACACATGCAGTTCACACCCCTCACATATCAGATATGCAGCACACACCCCTCACATATCAGACAAATGCAGTACACACCCCTCACATATCAGACACATGCAGCACACACCCCTCCCATATCAGATATGCAGCACACACCCCTCACATATCAGACACATGCAGTACACACCCCTCCCATATCAGACAAATGCAGTACACACCCCTCACATATCAGACACATGCAGCACACACCCCTCCCATATCAGATATGCAGCACACACCCCTCACATATCAGACACATGCAGCACACACCCCTCACATATCAGACACATGCAGTACACACTCCTCGCATATCAGATAAATGCAGTACACACCCCTCGCATATCAGACACATGCAGTACACACACCTCACATATACACATACAGCACACACCCCTAACATATCAGACACACGCATCACACATCCCTCACATATCAGACACATGCAGTCCACCCCCCTAACATATACACATGCAGCACACGCCCCTAACATATCAGACACACGCAGCACACACACACCGCTCATATATCAGACACATACAGTACACACCCCTCACATATCAGATACACAGCACACACACTGCTCTAATATAAAGCCGATTAAAACCTATGATGCTATGCGCATGTTCTTGTTTTTTGGGACCGTGTGCCTGCAAAAACAAAATAACCAAAGCATGTCTGTTTGTCATCTGAATCATGGATAAAAATTAACCATACATGTATATGGATTAGTGAAAATCACAGATGGCATCCAGTTTCCGTCCTGGTACTGTCTGTGATTTCCATTGTAGTGGATAAATATGAGGGGACAGTACAGAGACCTTTCCAAAAATCTTTTTACACCTAGGCCTGCGACTGGAACACGGGGGCATCCGCTACGTCTTGAGGAAAGAAGGTTTAATCATAATCACAGACGAGGATTCTTTACTGTACGAGCAGTGAGACTATGGAACTCTCTGCCGCATGATGTTGTAATGAGTGATTCACTACTAACATTTAAGCAGAGCCTCGATGCCTTTCTTGAAAAATTTAATATTACCAGTTATGTATATTAGATTTTATGACAGGGTATTGATCCAGGGAACTAGTCTGATTGCCGGATGTGGAGTCAGGAAGGACATTTTTTCCCCATTGGAACTTGTTTGCCACATTGTGGTTTTTTTGCCTTCCTCTGGATCAACATGTTAGGCTACGGGTTGAACTAGATGGACTTAAGGCCACTTTACACACTGCGATATCGGTCCCGATATCGCTAGTGTGGGTACCCGCCCTCATCTGTTGCGCGACTCGGGCATATCGCTGCCCGTGCCGCACAACATCGCCCAGACCCGTCACACATACTTACCTGTCCGGCGACGTCGCTGTGACGGGCGAACCGCCTCCTTTCTAAGGGGGCGGTCCATGCGGCGTCACAGCGACGTCACTGAAACGTCACTGAACCGCCGCCCAATCGCAGCGGAGGGGCGGAGATGAGCGGGACGTAACATCCCGCCCACCTCCTTCCTTCCGCATAGCGGCCGGGAGGCAGGTAGGGAGAGCTTCCTCGCTCCTGCGGCGTCACACGCAGCGATGTGTGCTGCCGCAGGAACGACGAACAACCTCGTTACTGCTGAAGTAACGATAATTGGGAATGGACCCCCGTGTCGCCGATTAGCGATTTTGCACTGTTTTGCAACGATGCAAAATCGCTAATCGATGTCACACGCAACGGCATCGCTAATGCGGCCGGATGTGCGTCACGAATTCCGTGACCCCAACGACTCCGCATTAGCGATGTCGTAGCGTGTAAAGCCCGCTTTAGAGTCTCCCTTCAACCTTAAAAACTATGATACTATGATACTATGGATAGGAAAAGCTTTACAGTTTTGTTTGTTTTTGTTTTTTTTAAATACTGTACATGGAAATCACTGATGAAACACTGATGTTAAAAAGTGACACTGACCAAATATTGATGATATCCAATCCCAAACCCTGTTGTACAATGGTCCATGTTTTAATGTATCAGAAATTAATTGGGCCTAACAGGGAAAGGGGCAAAGTATCCTGCCACCAGAGCCTGTGTCGGAAAAGCACATTTGTCAAGAAAATCTGGAATTTTGTGGGATCAGCTTAGAGAAGATGAAATGGGTGATACCTGCTGTCTTGAACAGTTTATTAATAATAATTCAATAATATTTTACACAAGCTAACAAGATTATGTTTGCTCTTGGACAACCCCTTTAAAGGGAACCTGTCATCAGAAATTTCGCCTAAAACCTAACAGATTCCCCCTCTGCAGCTCCTGGGCTGCATTCTAGAAAGGTCCCTGTTATTATTGTGCCCCCTTTCTGACCCAAAAAAAGAGTTTATATCGAGGTACCTTTTTGGCTTCTGATTCTCTAAATGTGTCACGGGGGCGGGCTGCCTGTTGGCCGTTATTCTGCCCCCTGGTCCTGTATGCCGCCCCCATCGCCGATTTCTATACTTCTGGACGCCGCCCACTGCTCCAGCCATCCCCGCGCATGCCCAGTGCTCATCTCTCGTGGATGAGCACTGTGCCCAGTGTCACCGGTGGTGACGTGCGCGCAGGGTTTAGATTATGGGCGGTGCTGTGATGTTAATTACCAAGCAACCGCCCATAATCGCGGGACCGCGCATTCCCCCTCGGCCTGCTTCTTTCTGCGCAAGCGCGCTGCTGCTGAACTCACGTCACCTCCTTCCCATCTTGCCCTGAGGCAGGAAATAGATGGGAAGAGCGCGGAAGCAGGAAGCATAGCGACCTCTCCCTCCTCCTCCTTGCCCATGCTGGTAAGCAATCTTCTTTGATTATAATGGCTATTTAAGACATACCTACCATAGTGTGCCTCACTTTCCCCTGAGGAAGCTACAACTCCTTGTAGCGATACGCGTGGGGTTTCCACCCCACCCTTCTCATGATATTTGCTCTGCCATTTACCCCGTGTAGGACCCCTGGGTATGTGATTTGCCTTATACTTGTTCCAGACCTTTGTTTTCAGGGCAGATTACTTTCATGCGGCTTTGAGGTATTTGTATGCAGCAATTGTCCTTCTGCTTGCTATTGTTTCATTTAGTATGCCCTGCTCACTGCCTGTCATTGATTGAACAAGGTTTTTTGGCTATCACACTCACTCTGACTTATCATGTGGGGTTTCTCTTTGGCTTGCTGAGAGGGTGGGGTGTATTTTGGTGGCTTATATTATTGGCACCAAATGTATGTACAAGCTTTTTGCTTTTTTAATTGTTTTTAATGAACATCTGTGTGTTTATATGTCCTTTTTGATTAATAAATTGATATTACATGGTCATTTTTGGTGATCCCACTTGTTGCACATTTTCTTTTTCTCTTGTGTACCTAATTGTTTGCCTTGAATGTGCTAGTGGTTGTGATCCCATCTTCAGTTATTTTTTTTTATTATCTTTGGTGCCCTCCCGCCTGTCTTGTTTACTACGATTGTGTTAGAGAAGGCTTTCCCTTCAATTCTGGGAGTGTGGCACAGTATACGGATTTGTTGATTATCATTATTCATATACAGCATGGATTTGGAGGCCAGGGAGGCCGCATGGAGTAATCAGTCTGGTGATCTGTTTGGATCTGCAGCTGAGGTTGTGGTACAGGATTCTTTCCAACAGCTATCCACGGAGCTTACTAATTTGCATAAAGCTGTGACTAAAACATGGTGGAATATTAAAACTCTAGAGGAATATCTAAAAATGGGGTTTGCACCGAGGGGCTTGACGGTGCAGATTTTTCCCGCATGGGAACCTGACGCTGGATTTAAGGGGGTTTGGGAAGCCGGCCTTTTGAAGTGCTCGGATATCATTTTGAATATGTTAATGGAGCATGATAAAACCTTACTGAGTACGATTAAGGATAAAATCAGGGCCTGTGAAACCAAACTGAGAACTTTTGATTTGAATAACCAGGTTCTTCCCTTTCAACAAAAACTTAAAGAGTCCATTGATAAGTACGAGAAGGACATCATCAGGGGTAAAAAACAGAAATTTCTTAGGGACAAAAAGGACTTTGAAAGTGGCGCAGCATTTCGTTGGTCACATCATGGCAATCAGAGGTTTCGCAGGGCTGTCACGATGGGACAAACTGCACATAATGTCACGACTAGGGAGTTATCTTCCAGTGATTTTTTGTCGTCGGACGCCAGCGACAGGGAAGGCCCACCAGACGAGGGAGACGCAAATCCGCCAAGCACAACTGGGAGGTCGGCACATCAGACCCGAGGGAGACAAGGGCCCCCAACAACCAACAGAACCACAAGGAACAGGAAGAGGTGGTGATGGAGACTGACCATGGTTCCAGGGATCTGGAGCAGGACTCACAAGGTAACTTACAAATAATAAATCTAACTGAATATTCTTTATCTGAGATTGAAGTGAGTCTTCTTTCTAAAGGTCTCTCCTTTTCACCCACTAAGGCATTGGACAAATTTGAGCTCACGAAGGATGTGTATCTATTCTGCAGGCAAATGGTGTTCAAACTGATGTATCATCAGCCTGGGGTCATCGACACCTTGCCTGCGGAGGATAGGCAGGTATTCCGAGACCTTGTGGAGCTTTTGGAAGAGGGCGATTCCTTCGGAGGTAAGAAACTGCCATTTCCATCTAGGCTTCCCTCTCAGGCCACACCCTCATTTTCCTTGTTTCCGGCAATCCAGATTTTCTTTGAAGCCATGTGCCGTGACATACAGGCCCTTAAGGTGATACCATTCCAACAAAACAACCTCAATAAGGCTGAACAAAGGGCTTTGTCTAATCTAAGAAAAAACAACTCATTCATTATCCGTGAAGCGGATAAGGGCGGCAATGTGGTGTTGTGGCCCGTTGAATTATATCTGAAAGAGGCCCATAGACAGTTGGGCAATCGAATCAATTATGCAATTCTTCCATCAGATCCCACTGATGCCTTTAAGGTGAAATTGGACAAACTTCTTGCACGTGCCTTTGATCTTGGTATAATTTCGAAACGTGAGAGGGATTTTCTCACCACACGCCACCCTACAACGCCGACGTTCTATATGCTCCCAAAGGTACACAAGTCTTTGGTGGACCCTCCGGGGAGGCCCATAGTATCCGGCATAGGGGGCATATATGAACGTCCGTGTATTTATGTGGACTTCTATTTGCAGCCATATGTCCTCACTTTGGATTCATACGTCAGAGATTCGTCGCACTTGATCACCCAACTCGAACAGGTGGAGGTACAGGCTGGTACACTCTTGGTCACCATGGACATCGAGTCGCTATACACGTGCATTGAACACGATTTGGGAATTCAAGCGGTCACCTATTTTCTGGATCGTCGCTCTACAGGTGATAGAAAACACGATTTGTTTCTTCTTGAACTGTTACATTTTGTTTTACAAAATAGTTTTTTCGTGTTCGATCGTGTTTTCTATAAACAAGCATCTGGGACCGCGATGGGTGCCCGCTGTGCCCCCTCCTATGCCAACCTGTTTCTGGGTTGGTGGGAGGAGACACAGGTGGCGCCCATCGCTTTGTTCCAGAGGCACGTGTCAAATTGGTTTAGATACATCGACGATGTTCTCTTTCTCTGGACAGGTGACCGTGCGTCTTGTGAAGATTTTATTGCCCAGTTGAATGAGAACCCGTGGCATATCCGACTTTCTGCAAGTATATCAACAACAATGGTGGAATTCCTTGATTTGAGGGTTATGTTGGAGAATAACCATATTACAACATCCCTGTTCCGGAAACAGACGGCCACCAACAGTGTGTTACATTATTCCTCTTTTCATCCGAGACATGTGCGAGACGGGATACCCAAGGGGCAGTTTTTGCGAGTCCGTCGCAATTGTACCGATGTCACCACCTTCAGGAATGAGGCACAAGATTTGACCACGCGATTTATCAAGAGAGGATACCCACGCAAGGTTGTTTCTAAAGCCTTCCAACATTCAGCCAACACCCCACGGTCCGACACGTTTCGGGGCAGACTGAGAACTGAGATGGGCACTATAAACCTGGTGACCACATATAACAACCATTGGGATAAGGTACGACAGGTTCTTACAAAAAATTGGAATATCCTCCTTAGTGAGCCCAGGTTGACTCCATTCATCAGCGCCCATCCCAAATTGACCGCAAAACGTGCGATGAATTTGAAGGATATGCTTTCTTCTAGTCATTTTAAGAGACCCACCATTCCTTTGGGTCGGGGACACAAACTTGTTAGGTCTTTCCCGTGTGGGGACTGTACCATTTGCCCTTTTCTTGTTGCTGACAGTTGTGTTCGCATTGGTGTTTTTCCAGGAACCATCACCACCAAATTTTACTCAAATTTTCGAAGTAGGAATGTTGTGTATCTCCTGATTTGCGAGTGTCCAAAACTTTATGTCGGACAGACCACACAGGAGCTTCGCCGCAGGATCCAGCACCATTTCTCTGACATCGGTCGAGCACAAAAAGACCAAGCTCAAGGTAAGCCCATTTCCTCTGTGGCTAAGCACTTCCTTGACTTACATGGCTGCTCGTTTCGCAAGGTCCAGATCCTGGTATTGGATCATGTTCAAATGAACATCAGGGGGGGCAGGGTATCTGACGAATTATTGAGAAGGGAAGCGAGATGGATATACCAACTTCAGAGTCTCTCCCCCCAGGGATTGAACGAGGAACTTTTGTTCACCGGCTTCTACAAGAAGAAAATGCTTGGTCTGCACCAATCACATGGGATATTCCCAGTTGGATGTGGCATCCCATTCACTTGGGGATTTGTGAGAGTCTCACCGCATTTACACCAGTATTTTTGGTGGGCCTGGCCTCTCACCCCTTCTCCCTTCCCTCCCCTCCCCCCCCCTCCCTCCCCCCTCTTTCCACCTCCCCACTTTCTGGTGTGGATACAATCTTGATTATGTATTTACCTTTTTGACATTCCAGGGTTCTGACCATATGGGCTTGGATCCAGTTGCCCTGAATGGGGTCTGTCGACTACAGTTCGTGAAGAATTCATGTACACACAATTAATTACTTTTGGACGTCCGTTCCTTGATGTCCAGTGATGTGCAGACTGGAGTCTGTTCTTCTGGGCTTTTCCTTCTTTCTTGGTCCTTGGAGCTGTGGGATTACCTGAACTGTGATCTGAAGCGTTATTTTGTCTACCTTTCGGTGATGGATACATTCAAGTTGCTGACCACTTCTGTGAAGACCTGCCTCAATGGGACTCTGCCATTTATTTGGACATTATCTCTACCTGGCAATTCCCCTCTTTTTGGACACTTACATATTATGTGGATATGCTATACTTATATGGGTGACCTGAACACACCCTTTTGCTTGCTCAGTTTGGTCTCATGACCTGCTTGTAATTTCGAGGCGGTTTCTGGCTAGCCCCCTTGTAGGTTACCAACCCTTTAGTGGGGCTTTCTGTATTAATAATTTGGTCTTCTTGGTTCCCTTATGGACCTTCATATGCACATTACCTATTTCATGTATTTAGACTATGTGCTTGTGTCATCCAAGCACATAGGTCTATTTTTGTGCCAATCTGGGATGGGGGTTCGTGTACCTGTACTGTTTCCTGGTATGTCCTCTGAACAAAGACTTTTTTCTGTGACAAATTCATACAATGGCTGTGTGGTTTCCCTGTAGGCCCGTATTTTGGACAAACAGAGTCCTCTATGCTAGTATGCATTTATATAGCGCATGCGCATTAAGTGGTGAGATAAATATCTTTCGGGAGCAGTATCTATATTCAATTTTTATTGGATGTATGCGTGTGGTTCTGTGCGCACAGATTGTGAGTGCTTGAGTTCCTGCTATTTAGTTATACTGGCCTTAGTGGGCTGTGCTGCCCACTGAGATCATTTCTCTGTTTTCAGATGGGACATTGCTGATATCTCGGCGCATGCGCGATGAGTAGCACTGTTTTTGGCATGGTGTCATATGGAATGTGATGCAGGCCATAAGTGTCGGTGCGTGACATATCAGCATTGTGTGTGCATAACACAGGTACCCATATGATGGATTGATACTCAATGATCCCATAGTGATAACTTAAATATTACCACTGTGCTGTCAGGTTTTTTCATCCCTGCACTTGAAATGTCCCTTCGGGGATCTCTTACTGATACTGCGCATGCGCAGACTTACGTGGATTTCCGTATGTACAAAGTGACTTGCGTTACTTATCTAGCACATATGCACTACCTGTTTCGCAGGCATAGTGTACAATACATATGTCTTTTGTATACCTATTTTACTATACCAAGGGTTTGTTAATCGTGCTTGTGGCGCTGATATTACTGCGCTTGCGTTCGGGCTGTGACGTTTGCCTGCAAAAAGGGACCACATGATTTGATCACATGATTTACAATGGCGGCGCCCATCGGCGTCTTCAGGTTGCATAGCGACCTTGCACAGGAGTTTGCGTTTGGGCTGTGACGTTTGCCTGTAAAAAAAAAAAAAAAGGGATCACATGATTTAATCACATGACTCACAATGGCGGCGCCCATCGGCATCTTTAGGTTGCATAGCGACCTCTCCCTCTTCCTCCTTGCCCATGCTGGTAAGCAATCTTCTTTGATTATAATGGCTATTTAAGACATACCTACCATAGTGTGCCTCACTTTCCCCTGAGGAAGCTACAACTCCTTGTAGCGATACGCGTGGGGTTTCCACCCCACCCTTCTCATGATATTTGCTCTGCCATTTACCCCGTGTAGGACCCCTGGGTATGTGATTTGCCTTATACTTGTTCCAGACCTTTGTTTTCAGGGCAGATTACTTTCATGCGGCTTTGAGGTATTTGTATGCAGCAATTGTCCTTCTGCTTGCTATTGTTTCATTTAGTATGCCCTGCTCACTGCCTGTCATTGATTGAACAAGGTTTTTTGGCTATCACACTCACTCTGACTTATCATGTGGGGTTTCTCTTTGGCTTGCTGAGAGGGTGGGGTGTATTTTGGTGGCTTATATTATTGGCACCAAATGTATGTACAAGCTTTTTGCTTTTTTAATTGTTTTTAATGAACATCTGTGTGTTTGTATGTCCTTTTTGATTAATAAATTGATATTACATGGTCATTTCTGGTGATCCCACTTGTTGCACATTTTCTTTTTCTCTTGTGTACCTAATTGTTTGCCTTGAATGTGCTAGTGGTTGTGATCCCATCTTCAGTTATTTTTTTTATTATCTTTGGTGCCCTCCCGCCTGTCTTGTTTACTGCAGCCCGCCCCCGTGACACATTTAGAGAATCAGAAGCCAAAAAGGTACCTCGATATAAACTCTTTTTTTGGGTCAGAAAGGGGGCACAATAATAACAGGGACCTTTCTAGAATGCAGCCCAGGAGCTGCAGAGGGGGAATCTGTTAGGTTTTAGGCGAAATTTCTGATGACAGGTTCCCTTTAATGACTAGTCTTGGCAAAATAAAGTTCTATAATTTTTATTCCCAATACTTCAATGTTTGCTATTGGTTTTGCTTTTAAAATGATTTATACTAAATCCACATAATCGAGGGTTGATATACACAGACTTATGAAAAACATTGTGACTCACGGCAAGAAGAGCATATACTAGAATTATTACTTAACCAGTGGTTTGTGGTTTTGTGGACTGGACACAGTTCAGTGAAGTAGTCGGAGGTGCAGACACTTCCCTGGCAGTCCGACAAGAAGCATCTTCAGTATGAGTAGATTCAACATTTTGCATATTACCCAACATACAAGCCGAAGTGCTCCTTTTATCCTGTAACGTAAACATTTTGGGACACCTTAGAGATAGAGAAAAGGAATTTGCCAACATCCATTATTCATAGGAAATGTGTCATGTCCCCCATATATCAGTCTATTTTTTCCACTTATCTCTGGACACAATTCTGTTTCTTTTCCTGTTGGTGCTGTCTAAAGGTTGTTTGAGACACTTTAGGATAAGGTTTTAAATCAGTGCAATAGTAGGAATACATTGGAGTTTCCACAGCACTCTGGATATCCTTCCTTGTATACATTATGCAGTCATAGCAGCATGCACCTGTTCACACTTTTTTTCTTTTGTTCTATTATAAGGAGCTAATCAGTTTTTGAGAAGTATAGTCTTGTCCCTTTACTATTTTTACAACATTAATAATGTTGAACACCTGTCTTAGAGGCAATTGCTGGATCGACATCTGAAATACAATTTATAGGGAACCTGTCACGTAGAACATACGTTCCAAGCTATCACCAGTATAATATAAAGTACGAAGCTCTGAGATAATTAGTTTTGCAAGAATAGATTTCATATAACTTGGATTTTACTCATTAAAGTGAATATGTCAGCAGGTTTTTGCTATGTAATCTGAGTACAGCATGCTGTATCTGTTAAAATACAGATTTCAATGATGTGTCACTTATCAAACTGTGTGCTGTTGTTTACTTGCAGTGATTGTTTTAGCACCAGGAGCTGATCATTGCTTGGACTACATAAGCTACACTAGGGTGTGCCTGTTAATCAAACCATACCCCCTTTTGTAACAAGCAGCTCACTGTTGATAGACAATGTACCAAGAGAGTTGTGGGCGGGTTTCTCTTTCTGAGCTCTGCTTTATACTACATGTAAGAACTCTGACTGTGTCACAACTGTTGCACCAAGTAAGCTAAGTGATACATCGTACTTGTCTTCCTTCTCACTTGCACTGAGCAAATTTACTTGGTTTGAACAGTCATTCTGTGCTGACAGAGTCCCTTTGAATTGGATGCTGGACTCTTTCTTTTCACAAAAAAAAATATATATATCCCTCTATAAATTGCTGCTGGCGGATTAAACAACATTTTATTGAGATGGGTTCCCTTTACCTGTAAGTTTAGTCTTACTTTGTGCAATTTAGAATTTTGTTTGTTTTTCCTACAATAACCCTATCAACAAACTACAAATTGATAGTTTTTTTTTAAATTATGAATAGTGATCGTCTGTATCAGAGGTCCCAAACACATGGGCCGCATGCGGCACCTCAGGCTGCTTCTTGTGGCCCGCAGGCACGTACCCCCCTTGACAATCGCAGCTGGTGCATGGGTCGCAGCCGTCACTGCTTTATTTCAGATGAACATTTTATCGGAGCTGCACAGAGTCAAGCTCTCTCTGCATAACTATTCCAAAGCCTGCCGCTGGCCAATCAGAGGCAAGCAGCTGATGCATATGACGTCACCTGTTTGTGTCTGATTGGCCGGCAGCCACCATTGGAATAGTGCAGAGAACGCTTGACTGTGTGTGGTGGCAAAACGTTCATCTGAATTTTTGATGACGTGCTGACAGCGGCCGCGATCGTGCCTGCAAGCCGCAAACATCAGAGAAGAGGACGCCGAGGGAATGGAGGACAGGTGAGAAGAGTGTGTGTGTGTGTGTGTGTATGTGTACAATGGCACATTAGGGGACCAGAATGGAACATTGCTAGTCTGTGTCTGTGTTTCATGGCACAGTAGGGACCAGGATGGGACATTGCTAGTGTGTGTGTGTACAAAATGGCACAATAGGGGATCAGGATGGGAAACTGGGACACTGGTAGTGTGTGTGTTTGTGTGTAGAATGACAGAATAGGAGACTAGTATGGGACATTGCTACAAGAAGAGGATCAGTAATGTGGACATTACTACAATAAAAGTACCTGCATGTGCACATTAGAAAAAGAGGACAAGGATGGGCACACTACTTTAGGATGGGGACAATGGTGCGGCACATTAGTAAAAGGGGATAAGAATGGGCACATTACTACAGGATGGGGACTAGGATTTGAACATTACTTCAAGAAGGGGAACAGGTTGGGGGACATTACTAAAAGATTGTGGCGAAAATTACTATATGGTGCTATTTGTAAAACTATATTACTTACAAGAAAGGGATAAAATGTAAACAAAATAAAATAAAGCATGAGATTTTTTTTTTTATAAAAGCAAAAAAGTGCACATTTGTTATAATAAACAAGCAAAAAATGATCCAATGGTGTAGAGAAAAAAAATATGGTATCAAAAAAATTTCACTTTGTCCTGCAATCAATGCGGCCCCACAAATAATTTTTTATTCACTGTAGTGGCATAGGTGGCATTGAGAAGCTACTGGCAAAATTTTAATTGACATGAAAAACTGTGGAATTTATGTAAAGCTCTTTTCTCAGTGTTGTACTCCATGTCTAGATATTTAATGGCTTGAGCTTAAAGACCATAGAGGATTCAGTTGACCATCTTCTATGTCAACTTCATGACCAGCTTCAACAGCAGCAAATAAGTATAAACATTAATAAAAATAGGAATTCAGATCAACACATATTTTCCATGACAAATCTTGGCAGGATTTCTCAGTGTTGCAGGATTTGATCCTAGTTTCGGCTCAATCAATGATTTAGTCAATCACCACTTATTTAGCTCCATCTAATTGGTACAGCAGCAACTGATCATTCTTCTGTGATTCTCAGCAGCACATCCCATCCCTTTTTATACAATGTAATGTGCTGCCAAAAAAATATTAAAGGAACTCTGGCAGCAAAGGGTGACTGCTCAAAAGAAGCACAGGCGCTTTGTGCATCATGACTTGGCCAAACAATATCGCTAGCGATATTGATAGCGATATCGCAGCGTGTAAAGTGCCCTTTAAAAATCAGTACGTTTTATTGTTCTACTTTATCCAGTTAACTTGCTGTAAGCTGAGTAGAATTTAGGGTACCATCTCACTAAACGACGTACCAGCGATTCCGACCACGATACGACCTGGTCAGGATCGCTGGTGCGTCGCTACATCGTCACTGGTGAGCTGTCAATCAGGCAGATCTCACCAGCAACCAGCCACCAGCGACTCGTGTAACGATGCTGCGCTTGGTAACCAGGGTAAATATCGGGTAACTAGGCAAAGCGCTTTGCTTGGTTTCCCTATATTTACCCTGGTTACCAGCGTACACCGCTTAGCGCTGGCTCCCTGTATACGTACAGTGCTGGCCAAAAGTATTGGCACCCCTGCAATTCTGTCAGATAATGCTAAGTTTCTTCTTCAAAATGATTGCAATCACAAATTCTTTGGTATTATTATCTTCATTTATTTTGCTTGCAGTGAAAAAACACAAAAGAGAATGAAACAAAAATCAAATCATTGATCATTTCACACAAAACTCCAAAAATGGGCCAGACAAAAGTATTTGCACCCTTAGCCTAATACTTGGTTGCACAACCTTTAGCCAAAATAACTGCGAACAACCGCTTCCGGTAACCATCAATGAGTTTCTTACAATGCTCTGCTGGAATTTTAGACCATTCTTCTGTGGTAAACTGCTCCAGGTCCCTGAGATTGGAAGGGTGCCTTCTCCAAACTGCCATTTTGAGATCTCTCACAGGTGTTCTATGGGATTCAGGTCTGGACTAATTGCTGGCCACTTTAGTAGTCTCCAGTGCTTTCTCTCCAACCCTTTTCTAGTGCTTTTTGAAGTGTGTTTTGGGTCATTGTCCTGCTGGAAGACCCATGACCTCTGAGGAAGACCCAGCTTTCTCACACTGGGCCCTACATAATGCTGCAAAATTTGTTGGTAGTCTTCAGACTTCATAATACCATGCACACGGTCAAGCAGTCCAGTGCCAGAGGAAGCAAAGCAACCCCAAAACATCAGGGAACCTCCGCCATGTTTGACTGTAGGGACCGTGTTCTTTTCTTTGAAGCTCTACTTTTGTCTCATCTGACCAGAGAACATTTTTCCAAAACGTTTTAGGCTTTCTCAGGTAAGTTTTGGCAAACTCCAGCCTGGCTTTTTTATTGGTCTTTGGGTAAGAAGTGGGGTCTTCCTGGGTATCCTACCATACAGTCCCTTTTCATTCAGACGCTGACGGATAGTACGGGTTGACACTGTTGTACCCACGGACTGCAGGGCAGCTTGAACTTGTTTGGATGTTAGTCGAGGTTCTTTATCCACCATCCGCACAATCTTGCGTTGAAATCTCTCGTCAATTTTTCTTTTCCTTCCACATCTAGGGAGGTTAGCCACAGTGCCATGGGCTTTAAACTTCTTGATAACACTGCGTGCCGTAGACACAGGAACTTTCAGGTCTTTGGAGATGGACTTGTAGCCTTGAGATTGCTCATGCTTCCTCACAATTTTGGATTCTCAAGTCCTCAGACAGTTCTTTGGTCTTCTTTCTTTTCTCCATGCTCAATGTGGTACACACAAGGACACAGGACAGAGGTTGAGTCAACTTTAATCCATGTCAACTGGCTGCAAGTGTGATTTAGTTATTGCCAACACCTGTTAGGTGCCACAGGTAAGCTACAGGTACTGTTAATTACACAAATTATTAGAGAAGCATCACATGATTTTTCAAACAGTGCCAATACTTTTGTCTACCCCCTTTTTTATGTTTGGTGTGGAATTATATCCAATTTGGCTTTATGACAAATTTCTTTTTTTTTTCATTGAAGACAAATTAAATGAAGATAATAATTCCAAAGAATTTGTCATTGCAATCATTTTCAAGAAGAAACTGAGTATTATCTGACAGAATTGAAGGGGTGCCAATACTTTTGGCCAGCATTGTAGCTATGGTACACATCGGGTTACTAAGCAAAGCGCTTTGCTTAGTTACCCGATATTTCCCCTGGCTACGTGTGCAGGGAGCCAGCGCTAAGCGGTGTACGCTGTTAACTAGGGTAAATATCGGGTAACCAAGCAAAGCGCTGTGCTTAGTTACCCGATATTTACCCTGGTTACCAGTGTACGCTGCTTACACAGTCGGTGCTCGTTGGTGTCCCGCCATCAAACACGCTGATGTGTGCTGTACAGCGGGAGACCAACGAGAAAAAAATGAACCAGAACAGTGTGTAACGATCAGCGATTTCACAGCAGGGGCCAGGTCGCTGCTTAGTGTCACACACAGCGAGATCGCTGATGAGGTCACTGATACGTCACAAAACCTGTGACTCAGCAGCGATCTCACTAGCAATCTCGCTATGTGAGAAGTATCCCTTAGTGTCTCTTGCACTGTCCTCATGTGTATTCAAAAACAGGAGGACAAAATGTGGCTAATATGCAAAAAGTAACAAGTATTTATTAAATAGTAAGCAAAAGGTTACAAGAAAATATCGTGGAGAAGATAGGAAGGCATGACATCAAACTGGCACAGTAGATAATACCACAATTAATACAAAAGACTGCACAAATGGCTAGAATGATACAATGCAATACAATAACAGCATAAATACATGATCGGTCTAGAGAACATACCCAGTGCAGCCAATTTAACCAGGAGTAAAAAGATAAAGTGCCAGTAGTGCAAAGGACAGAGGTCTGGAAACCCCCCTAGGAAGGGTAACGCGCGTTTCGCGTGTAAGGAGTAGCACGCTTCATCAGACCGTGACCGTGATATCCCTCACGGTCTGATGAAGCGTGCTACGCCTTACACGCGAAACGCGCGTTACCCTTCCTAGGGGGGTTTCCAGACCTCTGTCCTTTGCACTACTGGCACTTTATCTTTTTACTCCTGGTTAAATTGGCTGCACTGGGTATGTTCTCTAGACCGATCATGTATTTATGCTGTTATTGTATTGCATTGTATCATTCTAGCCATTTGTGCAGTCTTTTGTATTAATTGTGGTATTATCTACTGTGCCAGTTTGATGTCATGCCTTCCTATCTTCTCCACGATATTTTCTTGTAACGTTTTGCTTACTATTTAATAAATACTTGTTACTTTTTGCATATTAGCCACTTTTTGTCCTCCTGTTTTTGAATGCTGCCTGTGGTGTGCATCTCCTTCCACGGTTCATTCTCATTGCTTTTTCCGTGGTTTTCTCCAATAGAGATTATGTTTTGTGCCTTATGGATTGCTATGGTATTTTAATTTTGTCCTCATGTGTATGTAAATACAATTTGACTATTCACTGCTCCCCTCACCCACCTCCCAGTGCATTCACTATTACTACTGAGAGGTGGGAGGGGGTATGGGTGGGGGCAGCAGTGCAAATTCAGTTCAGATTTACTTTGAAGCCAGCACTGAGAGGTGGGAGGGGAGAGCAGGGCATATGCAGTTTGTATTTACATATATATGACTAGTTACTATGTCATACTGAATTTAAAGAAGCTTACAACAAGATAACAGGATAACCTAAAGCAATAAAACTTGTTTACCCTGATAGGTTTCCTTAAGCCTTATTTAAAGAAAACATTAATATTGTACTAAAAAAATCACCTGACAGATTCCCTTTACCTGCAGCTTTTCACCTGTGTGTCTTACCTCTATTTCAACCCATCCTCTTCTTTGATTGACAGTTTTGGCTTCATAGTGCAGAGAAGGGTGCAGATAGTAGAAAAACAGGCAGGTGGGAAGGTGCACTTGAATTTTTGGCCACGCCATGATGTACCAAATACATGTGCTTGGTTTTAACAGTAATTCTGTCCTAACAGAGTTCCAAAGTGTTCCAAATGTTTGGAGATAAAGGGGAGATTAGAGCATAAGAGCCTTAAGCCATGGTAAATATGATTAATAATTAATGTGTATACTTCAGATGAATATTATGACTAAGATTTATTTAATTGTAGTCTCAGAGGGCTTAATTAAAGGAGTTTTCCACTGCTAATTTGACCCCCTTTCATTTGTCCTAACTATTCCTAATACTTTCTTAATTTTCTTCTGCTACCTACTATGCTCCTTCCTGTAACCTGATCTCTTTGTGGTGCATATATTCCTGTATTGATGTTCTGGCTTTGATCCTTCCGGTATGGAAACCATAATTAGACAAACTGAGCAGGGAATGTTACTAGTGGGGTGGAGCTGTCTGAGAGTGAGAGCTGTCTGAGCATGTATGACCAGATCACATTTCATTCTCCTCTCACCCTGCTTTACAGTGCAGTGCTTTCATGGGAGAAGTGCTGTGATGCAATGTGCCAATCATTAGATAGCATATCACAGGTTGATCAGCACATCGCAGCGTTTGTCACATCAAGCACCACACTGTAAAGCAGTTTGCGAGCAGAGTGAAGTGTGATATGAGCATGCATGAGCATGCATGCCCAGACAGTAGCCACTCACAGAGAGTCAGCCCGACCCCCCACTAGTGACGTGTCCCTGCTCTGCTCAGTTTGTCCTATTCCAGTTTTCAGACCAGAAAGATCAAGGCTTAATCATCAACATAGGAATATAGGAGCCGCAGAGAGATCAGCTTACAGGAGCAGGGTAAGTAACAGAAGTATACTAGCAAAGTGATAGTTAGGAATAGTTAGGACAAATGAAAGGGGGTAACATTAGTGGTGGAAAACCTCTTTAAGGACCTATTTAAACATGCCTGAGAGTTGGGAACAATCTTATTAAGGAGTGTTCTGTATACTTGAGTGTGTCAAGTTGTCTGAACTGGCCATTAAAGGGATGGTTCACCCATTTTTTTTATTTTCCCAATGAGTGTCACTTACCATTATATGCATTTTCTCCATTGGCTTGTATTTCCAGTTCTGGCACTGAGCGGCGCTATCCTGCACGCTCAGTGCCTGTCACATGACCCCCTGGAGCTGTGGCCGCCAGTATCCTCTGACGTCCCGGCATTTCCTGGCTCTCAAACTTGACGCTTACGTCAGAGGATGCCGGCGCCACTCACACTGATTGACTGGGCTGTGGGCGGTGACTACCGCACGTCACAGCCCAGCATCGAGGGGAGGATCCGGAGGACGCCAGTGTGGAGCGGTGAAGGCAGAGCGCGCCGCTTACCATCGGCCAGCTGTGGGAGGTACGGGCTCCAGTGTGGAGTACAGGGGGGTTTCCTTCGCTGAAATCCCCCCTGTCACGCAAGTATGTGATCACACTGTCCACCCGCCCGCTGTGTTCAGCTGTCAGGAGAGCGGGCGGTGTCGGCAGTGTGATCATATAATCCTATCAGCAGCACAGATGACCGGACGCTGCATGGGACCAATCTGCTCCACTCTGTCACCTGCACAACAAGTCCCAGAGTGGAGACAGTGACATGCTCTGCTCTGACGCATAGTGTGCTATATGTCACTATCTTGCTCCACTCTGGGACTTGTTGTGCAGGTGACCGGATGATACATGTCACTAACTTGCTCCACTCTGTGACTTCTGCTGCATAGTACCAACTGTATACACCATGATTACCATGATTAGGCAGTGCACACAGGAAGGAGGGGAGGGAACTGTTGTGGTGGAGATCTGAGGGGAGGGAACAGTGGGTGTGAGATAGATTGCTAGTTACTGCAAAGGGTTATGGAAGTTGTAGTAACTGAACCCAGGAAGTCAAGAGAGCGATTAACTCCATCAGAGCTGGAGCCAGAAATGAAGATGTTATGCTAGAGCATGATAAAGGGTAATATTGGTAAAATAACGTGGTAGATGTGTGGAGAGGCACATAATAGCAAGATTTATCAGAAAAAAAAAATCAGTTTTGGTAACTGGACAACTTCTTTAAGTAAATGCCGATCAGCGGTCGTTCTGTCTACAAAGGTGCTAATTTTTATATACAGTCCAAGGCTGTTTTTTTGCAAACTGCATCTGCTGCCCAGTCTAATGATAGCTATCTTCCTACTATGACACAATTTCTGCTCATAAAGGGGACAAGCCTGATGATAAAACATGTATTAATTGCTGTATGTACAGTTTCCTAATATACACTCTTGGGTTCACCAAAGGTGAGTGTGAAATAAGTATAAAATCGCACTACATATTTTTATTCTTTTCAGGTTTTGTGTTGTGTTAACTCTTATTTCTCGACGTTTTTATGAGGTAGAGTAAAATACAATGTGCCAGATTCTCAGAGTAAGAAATGGATGTTGGAAAAAGCTTTAACCTCAGGAAGGAACATAGCTGGATAGGTGCAATTTTGGACGGAGAGCTAACTTTCCTGGACAGAGTCGTGTGGGCCCATTGGAAAACTGGGGGACTTTACTGTTACAAGGAAACACTGGCGGAGAGCCAGAGCTTCAAGCGCTCACATCTCTGTGTCTTGAACTGTAATATAAAGGGCTTACACACTAAAGTAAGCAGCAAATATGTTTTACTTCACAGTAAAGAAGTATTTTCATAATTTTCTTTACTGTGAAGTTGGCATCTAGAAGTATTTATGCTTCATCCACAGCTGGCAGAGCATCATGCAAGCACAAACACAGGTTGCTGTTCTTTCCCTAAATCTACCATTCCCACACTGGACTAGCAGTTATTGAAGTCATTATTGAAACATGATTTCATCTGCAAATATAGTTATGGGTGTCCATGTGTTGCGTCACTTTAACTGATTTGGACGTTACTTTGTTTTACACGGAGAATGTACAACTTGGTTTTACCTCTGGTGAACCCGCCTTAGTACATTAGGCCAGGCCATTGCAGTTACTGTAATTCGCTAATCTGTGGCATGCATACTGTAAGACGGCTCATGAGTAGTTGGCTGTAGCTAATGCAAGCAAGTCTTATAGCATGAACTTGCACAGGACAGCTAATATTCTGTACAGCTTAATGTGAAGCTATGGACCCTTGTTTCTTACTATGAGGTTAGTTTCACTCTATGCCTCTTAAAGTGCCAATATACTTTATAGAATCTCTCGTTCATTAGGCAGAAATCTTCCAACTCCCCATGAATTTTCAGTGAAAAAAGGGGAGTAAGCTGCTGCCAGGCATCTCACAGGAGACCCCTATACATAGTAATTGGTCGGTCTATCCAGCTGAAATTAGCAGGCTTACTAATAGTGATGAGCGTGCACCATGCTCGAGTGCTCGGTATTCATAACGAGCAGTTGGACACTCATACGGTCTGGACTCTTTTACAGAGTATAATGGAATTCAATGGAAAAATGCTTGAGTTTCCCATTGACTTCCATTATACTCTGTATATGAATCAAAACGTCTGAGCACCCGACTGCTCGTTACGAGCACTGAACACCTAATGCTCGCTCATCACTAATTAGTAACCCACTATGTATATCACTTGTGAGAATGATTTTAAAGTCCGTAAGCTAGGAAGTGGATGACATTTCCTGAAGCTTACTGACTATCCCATACTGTTCCATAGGCAGAACACACAATAGTTTTTACCTTTATTAGATTCCAGAGTAAGTCACTAACCGATTTTTGGCTTCGGACAGGATTCACCTAACGAAGGGTCCTGTCCGGAGCCAAAAATCGATTTGTGAGCTACTCTGTGGAATCTATTCAAGGTAAAAATGTATTGCCATGTATTGTATCCTATTGGGCAGTGCACCACCATTACAACTATTGTCTATAAGTACTCAACTCAGGAGCACGTTGTCCCTTGGTGCCGGCTTCCAATTAACAGAGAGATTGACTTGCCACTCACTTTTATCCACAGTACCACCAGAGCGCCACCAGAAATTGCACGCATCTAATAGGCAAAATACAGGCTGTCATCAATGGGGACCTGTATTCTGTTGATTCACAGGACACTGGTGGAAAGTGTAGCTGCTCTGCGCTTTTATCATTAGTGATGATAACGAAAATCATTCTGATGAGAGAAGAGTATTAGTATTTTGCTGTTATTACAGTATAGACACCATTGGAAGGCATATTTCCATCCTACTATACGTTTTTATAAGTAGATTAAACTTTTAAATTCTGGGGAAACTCTAAACAGGGAGAAAAAAGACATAAAGACATCAAACAATGTACAGATGGTAAGGGCAGGCCACCAGTAAGGCTGAAAGTCAAGACCATTAAAATAAGTATATAAAGGCCAGGTCATAGGACATCTGTGAAATATTAATGTGGACATCTGACTTCTGACCTCTAGAGTAGTTTATGCAATGAATTCTGCTGTTTCTGATGTCACATGTGGACTCTCTATAGATTATGGCAAAGAGAATTTAGACTACAAGTAAAAGTCAGGAATATAATGGAAGTTTGATATTTATTTTTATCTTTTTGTTTGGATGTCAATATATGAAAAAAGTTGCTTTAGTTGTGTTTATTTGGATTCCCCAATTCCTTGCCATCTTGCACTATTGATTTTACATTTTATAGATCATTCTATACATTAGTATTCCATAGCGTACCTACATGTGTGTCCCTGGTTGCCAAATACTAGAGGAGGGCTACTCTTACTAAAAAGATTGTCAATAATATTTGTGTAATGAACAGACTAATCACTTCCTATTAGAGTTGAGTGATTCGATCTGCAGACCCTGGGTGCTAACTGTTCCATTAATATACCCTGGATGGGGGTTGTCCGCTTGCGTGTTTTGGCCAAAATATTGATCAATACGTAAAGCATTTCATACATCTTTTACATTGCACATTTTCATCTTTTGCTGGGTTCAGCCAGGATCTGTATTGTTTTGTAGATTTTGAGTGTGCAGTCCACCTGATCTAATAGCATGGGGGTCACTAATAAGTTGTTAACCAGACACTGTACAATACACACATCTGTGTGACTGGTGCTCTATAAAAACCTTATCCATGTACATTTGTAATATTAGGCGAGTGTTTTGCGCCTGTGCTGTCTCAGCCATAATCATGGTGGCCAGGTGTATCCTGCTGTGCATTATTGTTTCTTGGGGTTGGTAAATATGGCTACCTTTTTCTGCTATGTTTTTTCCACCCTATTGTCTGACCACTCTACCAACTGGCATTTCTTGCTCATCTTCTGACTAGTCGGTCTGCTGTGGTATTGCGCGTGCGTCATGCTGCAACAATGACATTGAGCCAGTTATACTAATCGAAAAGGGAGCTAGGGGCATGTAGGAGGCGGTTCACTGAGCTTCCGTGTAGAGGCCACAGAATATTGACGTCACCGCTGGACAGGGGTCCTTGGAATCCATTTGCTCATGTCCTAACAAAGGGCCACCCACAGTTTTGATGCCAAGTGTTTAAATGGAGTCAGTTCTTTTTCTTATGTCTGTGTTGTAAAATTGCAACATTTGAACTAATTTTCGTTAAAATCTCTAAGCCCAATGTTCCTATTCTTAAGGCCCATCTACACATTAGATAGCTTTGTCTCCCAACTCCCCTTAGCCAAGAAATCCTATGTTCGCTATCAACGAGCTGCTGCCAGACTTCACTGATAGTGGTTTATCTCCAAAGAGGAGAAATTATCCACTGTTGAAATTCAACAGACTATATCCATCTGAGTTCCTTCGTTTACCCAATATTATCTCTCAGGGAAGAGTTGAGAGGCTCCCATACACATTTGACTGTCGCCTGATATCAACAAGTTCAGCAGACTTTATTCTAATGTGCATGGTATCCCTGTGTATACCAGGTTTCCACCATATCTATGTTATAATTTAATTTACTCTATTCATAAGTTGTCTTAGGCCCCCTTCACACGCACGTACCTCCGGTACGTGCTAGGTCCATGCCCGTATGTACCGGAGACACGGGCACACATAAACCGATTAAAATCAATGGGTTTATGTGCACGCATGTGTTCAGCCATTGGCCCATGCCTCCGTGTGGAGCAGACGTGAGCCCGTGTGCTCCATACGGAGGCAAGTCCGTTTTTCTCCGACATCACGGGTGTCACGCGGCCTAACACGTACCACACGGATGTAGTGTGGATGCGGGCCCACGTGACACGCGCCGGAGAAACAGACGTGTCATTGTAAAAATAAAAAAAACACATACTTACCTCCAGCAGCTTTGCAGTCTCTGCCGCGGCTGACACCTGCATCCAACCCCCAGTGAATTTTAACAACGCATCTTCTTCACTGGGGGCAAGAAGCAGCATCAGCGGGGCGTGGCCTGTGCCAGACACTGTCATTCAGCACCACAGACAGCTCCGGAAGAAATAGGTAAGGCGGGACTTTCCGTTCTCTGTGTGTTATTACGTATAACACACAGAGAACACGCATGTGCCACAAACACGGCACACGAGGAGCAAACCACCCCTTTAATACGTACGTGAAAAAACGGTTCGTTTTTTTCACGTGCGTGTGAAGGGGGCCTTAAAGGGGTTGTCTACTACTAGGACAATCCGTTCTCATTTCAATGTTTCCCCCAATTAAAAAGCTTATACTCTCCTTACGTGCCTCCACCATTCCAATGGTGTCAGGGTTCGCTTTCCCCTGGCTCACACGATCAATCACCCCTGGTTTCTCTCTCCCCACCTTCAAACATATGACTTGATCAACAAGAAGTTAATGCTGTGGCGGCCGCTCATTTCCTGTGGATTACTCATGCAGCAGAAGGTGGGAAGAGAGAAACCGGTGGTGATGGGACTAGGGGCTTGCGTGACAGCCCAACCTCACGTGAGCCCCGGGAAAGCGAGCCCTGACACTGCTGGAATAGTGTCGGCACGTTAGGTGAGTATAAGCCTTTTTTTTTTTAATTGGGGTGGATGTGGAATGATAACGGTTGTCCTAGAAGTGGTAACCCCTTTAATGATTTATAGTAAAAAATCTAAAGGGTTTTTCAGTAGGAGCTGAGCTACAACATCTGAGAACGGCTACTACACAAATTTATCACCTAGTATGAAGAACTTGATAAAGCTGGCGCGCTGTAAAGGCCCCGTCACACTAAGCAACATCGCTAGCAACATCGCTGCTAACGAACAACTTTTGTGACGTTGCTAGCGATGTTGCTGTGTGTGACATCCAGCAACAACCTGGCCCCTGCTGTGAGGTCGTTGGTTGTTGCTGAATGTCCTGGGCCATTTTTTAGTTGTTGCTGTCCTGCTGTGAAGCACAGATCGCTGTGTGTGACAGCGAGACAGCAACAACTAAATGTGCAGGCAGCAGGAGCCGGCTTCTGCAGAGGCTGGTAACCAATGTAAACATCGGGTAACCAAGAAGCCCTGTCCTTGGTTACCCGATATTTACCTTCGATACCAGCCTCCCCCGCTCTCACTGTCAGTGCCGGCTCCTGCTCTGTGCACATGTAGCTGCAGGACACATCGGGTTAATTAACCCGATGTGTGCTGTAAGTAGGAGAGCAGGGAGCCAGTGCTAAGCATTGTGCGCTGCTCCCTGCTCTCTGCACATTTAGCTGCAGCACACATCGGGTAATTAACCCGATGTGTGCTGTAGCTAGGAGAGCAAGGAGCCAGCGCTAAGCATTGTGCGCTGCTCCCTGCTCTGTGCACATTTAGCTGCAGCACACATCAGGTAATTAACCCGATGTGTGCTGTAACTAGGAGAGCAGGGAGCCAGCGCTCAGTGTGCGCTGCTCCCTGCTCTCTGCACGTGTAGCTCCGTGCAGTGGTAACCAAGGTAAATATCGGGTTGGTTACCGATATTTACCTTAGTTACCAAGCGCAGCATCTTCCACGTGGCGCTGGGGGCTGGTCACTGGTTGCTGGTGAGCTCACCAGCAACTCGTGTAGCCACGCTCCAGCGATCCCTGCCAGGTCAGGTTGCTGGTGGGATCGCTGGAGCGTCGCAGTGTGACAGCTCACCAGCAACCTCCTAGCAACTTACCAGCGATCCCTATCGTTGTTGGGATCGCTGGTAAGTTGCTTAGTGTGACGGTACCTTAAGACTGTTTATAATGTGCAGTGTGATTGCACCTCTAGAATAAACAAATGTTCTTTGGAACATTCGTTTCAGGATAACCATGCAACATAAGCAGGCTGTACAAAAGATTGACTTTTAAACAGAAGATCAATATTCTCGGCAGCACATCCTCCTGTGCTGCTAAGAGCAATGGCAACAAAGGCACACTACTGTAATCAATCTATTACAGATGGTTCAGCACACATCTGAAGTTGGCGTGCACATCACACAGTGTAAGTGGACCTTATGTTTGCATGTTATGTTCACATAGGGCTTTTTGCTGCTTTTTTTTTTCTGCAGCAAAACCTTATCTTGTGGCAGGAAGTTTCCTGGTGGTATTCTGAGGTTTTAGTATGGTTTTTGGCCCGGCTTTTGGTGAAGTTTTTATGGCATTTTTGCAGCTTTTTTTACTGCTTTTGTTTTGCACTTCAGGTAGCGATGGCTGGACCAAGTCCAGATCTGTGCGGTTTCAAAAGTACCCCAGGCCGGGATTGATCTGGATCCGGCACCAGGGTAATAAAGAAACAAAGAATAAAGCAAGCGCGCTATACTTACCAGTCTCCAGCAAAGCTGTAACTGCTCCCGCAGCTGCTCCTTCTACTATCGGGGATGCTTATTGGTCTCATGTGTATTCACTGCTTTCCCCGCCCACCGGCATCTGGGGACTGCTTCCAATCACAGACGCTATGTATGTCTATCGTGGCATAAAAATAAATAAATAACAAAATTGACGGAGGGTCCCCCCATATTATGATACCCAGCACATCTAAATGCTACGACCATCGGAAGAGCCAGATAAAGTTCTGGGATTGTCACATTTAATGGACGTGGCTATCCTGGGCGGCTGTGGGCTACTATTTTTAGGCTGGGCCCAATAAGCATGTGTCTCACCAGCCTGAGAATACCAGCCCCCAGCTGTCGGGCTTTATCTTAGCTGGGTATCAAAATTGGGGGGGCGCCACACTTTTTTTAAATGATTTATTTAAATAATTTAAAAAAAAAGCCGCCGCATGTGGTTCCTCTTTATTTTGATACACAGCCAAGTTAAGCTCACTGGGGGCTGCAGCTTGTAGCCGTATGCTTTATCTGTGCTGGTATCATAATATGGGGAGACCTTACACCATTTCTTTTTAAATGTATTTACTTTTACTGTACAATAGACCCACAGACATGGTCTGTGATTGGCAGCTGTCGGACACGCTGTCACTCAGCGTGGGGACGCTTTATGACCGCAACCAATCACAGACGCAGGTGAGCGGGGAAAGCAGTGAATATTTATGTGACTAATGAGCGGCCCTGGAAGTAGAATGAGAGGCCAGGAGTTACAGCTGCTCCAGAGCCTCAGTAAGTAATGCACCTGCTCCAATCCCCCTATCCCTTCTACTACCATTTTTAAGTGACGGATTCTTGTTCCCATAGATTTATATGGGGACTGACGTCCAGCTAGAAACCCTGGATTAATTCCGGGCCGGAACTGGGTTTTTCATTAACCCGGTTAGACCCGCTGATCTGCGAGTCCACCAATCACTAGAGTGCAAAACAGCTGAAAAGAATGGACATGCTCGTTCTTTTAAAAATGCAGCAAAATCCAAGGCGGGTGACAAAATTGTCAGGAAAAAAACCTCAGGTGTTTTGTGTGTGTGTATGTGTGTGTGTGTGCGTGTGTGTGTTTGTGTGTGTGTTTATGAGATTTCTGTAATCTCATAGGCTTTGTTGGGAGTGTGAAGGCAGTGTTTTATTAGGCAAAAGCCATCCTAAAAAACGGACTAAAAAGGCAGCAAAAACGCCCTGTGTGAACATAGCCTAAGAATGTACAGCTTGTGACATTAAAGGCTATTTCCATCTCAGCCACATGTTGTAATAAAAAATGAGGCAACTTTGCTTCTAGCCTTAATATATGTGATGCTCTACTGCGTCTGTAGCTCCAATGCAGAGTTGTGTGTACCCATGGAATCCTTCTTAGACCCTGTGCGCACTAGAAAATGGAATTTTCTTAAGAAAATTCCGCACTCTCTGAAAGATTACTGCACATGCGGTAAAAAAACACAGCAAACCGTACCCGAAAACCGAATGTGGTTTCACCGCGGTTTGTTGCAGTTTTGCCGCGGTATTGCCTCAAATTTTCTGCAGGTTCCCTTATCTTTTATCTTTGGCAAAAGCCGCAGGTACCTGCGAAAAAGAAGTGACATGCACATTCTTTTTGCTGCAGAAATTCTGCAGCAAAACCTGTAAGGGAAAAAAACGCAGTGTCCGCACACCATTTTTTGTTTACCATAGGTTTTGCTGGGGAATGACTACAGAAAGGTTATGAACATTTTCTGCAGCATTTCATGCAGCAAAACCGTGGCAAAAATCGCAGTGTGGGCCTTAAATTGTGCATTCATACTCCTATGTGATCCCTACTTCTCTCTTGGAGCATGACCGCAGGATTCATGCCGCTCTCTCCCTTCAGAAGATGGCACCATGGACACAGACTATTTGTGTGGGTACCATATGAATGCTTCCATTATGGACCAATATTCCTGCATTTCATTTAACCCCCTTGCTTTGTTTTAGTCCTTCCAAGCCTAGCATTCAGCCTTTTCATGATTTTTCATATATTTCCTGCTATTTCCTTTATAGAAAACGAGTGTAGAAAATCTCGCACTACCATGGATAATGTCCGTAAGACGAGCGACTAAAAACCCAATGACCCTGTTGGATCTTTGTTATGGAAAAGCTGATAACCTTAATCTTCTCTATGTGGTAAGTTTTCAAGATGCCATTATGTACAATAGTAATAATTTCATGGGTACAAATTTCCAAAATGTATGTTAAAAGGGGTTAACATAAAGAGTATGTTAAAGGGAGTCTGTCTGGATCTTCATGGTTACTAAAGTAATAACAACACTGCTAAGTGGAACCTTTTTTGGCTGCAGGTAGAGTAGCCATTGCTAAGAAAATGAACTTTAAACCATTATGCAAATGAGCTAACAAGTGCTCCGAGGGTGGCCCCAAGCCATGCAAGTGCTTTGACTTTCTGAGTACACTTTGCTTGAATAGCTTTGATTGATGTCTTTGCCCTTCTGGAATGTCTCTGACTTCATCATTAAAGTCCCCTGCCCGGGACATACACAGTAAGCTGCCTGCTGTGAGCAACTGCCTGATATACTGTATGCCCTGCGAGTGCGCTTGTATGGCCTCTGCCCGCAGTTGAGAGAGAGCTGCACAATCACTGAGAATTCAGAGGCACAGCAGAAGGACAGACTTTACAATCAAGGACATTCGGAAGGGTTTACTGTGTACTTGGGACCCTCCCTAGGCCCAAGTCCATTTAGAGAATGTTGCCACTGATGTGCTTTGACCTTAGAGTTCATCACTAATCTCTTTGGACGTTGTTCCTGGATCTTTGGTTACCATTCCTATTATTGGTCTCTTCAATTTTTCATCAATTTTCTCTCTTGCAGCCACGTGCAGGGAGGTTGAGCTACAGTCATATGAAAAAGTTTGGGCACCCCTATTAATGTTAACCTTTTTTCTTTATAACAATTTGGGTTTTTGCAACAGCTATTTCAGTTTCATATATCTAATAACTGATGGACTGAGTAATATTTCTGGATTGAAATGAGGTTTATTGTACTAACAGAAAATGTGCAATCCGCATTTAACCTCATAACGACGGCCGTACGACTTAAAGCGGCGGCAAAACAGGGTACTTATTCTGTTCCGCCGCTTTAAAGCGGCGGCCCGAAAAAACCCTGTAGCGCCCCCCAGCGACCGAAAATCTCGGGGGTTTCAGCTACCGGGGGTAGCTGAGACCCCCCAGATTATGAATTGGGGTGTTTTTTTTGGACCCCGACCATGTGATCGCCGGTATACACCGTATACCGACGAACACATGAAAAAAAAAGAAATGGCCGGTAAAACTGATTTCTTTTTCATCTGACATGATCAAACATGTCAGATGAGAAAGAAATCTAAACCCCTAGTGCCCCCAAAGCCCCCGGTACCGGAGAGTCCCCCCACCCCCACCCCTACCCCCACCGGACATCCAAAATGGCGCCGAAGCGCACAGAAAACTGCAGCCGCCGCCGGCTCTGCAGTCATTTCCCTCCGATCTGAAATGATCAAACATTTCAGATCGGAGGGAAATGTCCTCCCCCTGACCCCTCCTCCGGTACACCGGAGATCTCTGGTCCCCGGAGCCCCCTCCGGTCTCCAGAGCCGCCTCCCCCCTCCCCCCTCCGGAGCGGGGAAGATGGCGGCGCCACGCGGCCGCATTCATTCTGCTCTTTCTGCCGCATGTGACACGTCACATGCGACAGAAAGGTGCCCCCAAGTCCCCAGGTCCCGCTAGGTCACCCCCCGTCACCCCCCCCAGCCCCAGCCCCCGGTCATACGTTACCTGTCTGGTGATCCGTCCCGCGATCACGCCGCCTCCTTCTTGAATGCTGGCGGCGCATGCGCAGACAGCGGCTGTCAGCTGGATCCCTGGGACGCTGACGTCGCTGCTGCACAGGCTCTCCACTGTGGACCAGGGGAGAGTGAGTGCAGTAATCAGCAGTCTCTCCATGTGAGGAGTGTGGTCCTCACATGGAGAGACTGCTGTTCCAGAAAATGGGGGGTACGTTCTGTGAGCGTGCCCCTCATATTCTGGAATGAGGTTACTGCAGGTCACTCTGCCCTAAGTTGGACCGGGGCAGTGTGAGTGCAGTAATTCTCAGATTACTGCACCCACACTGCTCATGGAGAGCTTGCTCTTCCAGAAAATGGGGGATACGTTCCCTGAACGTGCCCCCCATATTCTAGAAGATCCAGAGTCGGCGTGGGACGTCCAAAATGGATTACAGCAACCGGAATTTCTTTATTTTCAATAAATTGGGGAAAGAGGAATGTTTCGGGGAGTGTTTTTTAAAATAAATTTTTTTTTTTGTCTTTATTTTTTTCTATTACTTACTGGGTTAGTGATGTCGGGTATCTGTTCAGATGCCGTGACATCACTAACCCCAGGGCTTGATGCCAGGTGTCATTACAGCTGGTATCAACCCCATATATTACCCCGTCTGCCACCGCACCAGGGCGCGGGATGAGCTGGGGCGAAGCGCCAGGATTGGCGCATCTAATGGATGCGCCACTTCTGGGGCGGCTGCGGCCTGCTATTTTTAGGCTGGGAAGAGTCTAACCATGGCTCTTCCCCCCCTGAGAATACCAGACCCCAGCTGTCCGCTTCACCTTGGCTGGTGATCTAATTTGGGGGGGACCCCACGTTTTGTTTTTTTTTTAAAAAAACGCCTGGGGAGCCCTCCAAATTGATCACCAGACAAGGTGAAGCTGTCAGCTGTGGTTTGCAGGCTACAGCTGTCTGCTTTACCCTAGCTGGCTATCAAAAATAGGGGGGACCCCACGTCGTTTATTTTAATTATTAATTTTTTGGGGGGCTAAATACAAGGCTAGGCACCCTTTAGTGCCACATGAAAGGCACTAAAGGGCGCCAGCTTAGAATATGCAGGGGGTGGGACGTTATATATGTTTGACATGTATCCATTCATCCATTGTAGCATTTTAGGCTGTGCGCCCATAATCGGGATTTGCAGCGTTTTGGGCGCAGAGTGTGTCCATAGTGTGTCCCTGTGTCCATAGCGCTGCATTGTGCAGTAGAAGCACAGTGGAAGGATTTTTAGAAATCCCATGCCCAATGTGCTTGCCCAATGTGCTTCTTTTCTCCGCAGCATAAACCGACCTGTGGCGCAGCTTCCCGAGCCTCAGCATGTCAATTTATGCTGCGGAGATGAGTGTTCTCTGCAGGTAGCATAGAGCTCCACAGCGGCCTGAACCCAAATCGTGGGCATGGGCAGCTGCGCTCTCCCGTGGACAAACTCACATCTCTGCAGGAGGCTGACACTGTGTACTAGACGCCGTGTCGCTGGATCATGGCCACATAGCCTAAAAGTGAGACATTTGTTGCTACAGCAACATTTTTGTGAAGTACCTGTGGATTCAAAATGCTTACTATACTCCTGAATAAAATCCAGTTTCCAAAATGGGGTCACTTGTGGGGGGTTTCTAATGTATAGGTACCCAAGGGGCCCTGCAAATGTGACATGGTGCCCGCAATTTATTTCAACTTTTCCAGAATTCAAATGGTGCTCCTTCCATTCCAAGCCCTCCCATTTATCCAAACAGAGGTTTTTGGCCACATGTGGGGTATCCCTGTGCTCATAAGACAATGGATAACAACCTGTGGGGTCCACGTTTTGTTGTTGCCTCTTGAAAAAGTGAGAAATTTGATGCTGAAGCAACATTTTTGTGAAAAAAATGAAAATTTTCAATATGGCAACCTAAGCTTATCAAATTCTGTGAAGTATTCGTGGATTCAAACTGCTCATATACACCTAGATAAAAGCCTTGAGGTGTCTTGTTTCCAGAATGGAGTCACTTGTGGGGGACCGCCACTGTTTAGGCACCTCAGGGGCTCTCCAAATGCAACCTGGCGTCCGCTATTGATTCCAGCCAATTTTGCAGTCAAATGGCAATCCTTCCCTTCCGAGCCCTGCCATGCGCCCAAACAGTTGATTTCCACCACATATAAGGTATCGCCAAACTCAGGAGAAATTGCACAATAAATGTTATGCTGAATTTTTTCCTTTTACTCTTGTAAAAAAAAAAGCTACCTGGTTGAAATAACAATTTTGTGGTAAAATTTTATTATTTTTTTTTTCATGGCTCAACGTTATAAAATTCTGTGAAGCACCTGGGGGTTCAGGGTACTTACCAAACATCTAGATAAATTCCTTGAGGGGCCTAGTTTCCAAAATGGGGTCACTTGTGCGGGGTTTCTGCTGTTTTGGTACCTTAGGGGTCCTCCAAATGTGACATGGTGCCCGCAATCTTTTTCAGCCAAATTTCCTTTCCAAAATTCAAATATTGCTCCTTTCGTTCCAAGCCCTCCCATTTGTCCAAACAAAGGTTTCAGACCACATGTGAGGTATCACCGCGCTCATAAAAAAGTGGTTAACAAACTTTGAGGTCAAATTTTTGGAATTACCTCTTGAAAAAGTGAGAAAATTGATGCTAAAGCAACATTTTTGAGAAAATTATTAAAATTTTCAATATGACAACGTAACGTTAACAAAATCTGTGAAGTACCTGTGGATCCAAAATGCTCACTATACCCCTAGATAGAAGCCTTGAGGGGTCTAGTTTCTAAAATGGTGTCACTTGTGAGGGGTTTCTTCTGTTTAGGTACCTTAGCGGACCTGTAAATGCAACATGGTGCCCGCAATCTATTTCAGCCAAATTTGCTTTCCAAAATTCAAATATTGCTCCTTCTGTTCCGAGCCCTCCCATTTGTCCAAACAGAGGTTTCTGACCACATGTGGGGTATCGGCGCACTCATAATAAAGTGGGGAACAAGTTTTGGGGAACATTTTGTTGTGCTATTTCTTCTAAAAGTGAATAAATTTGGGTTAGAGCAACATTTTTAGGTAAAATTTAATTTTTGCTTTTTTTCATTCCACATTGCTTTTGTTCATGTGAAGCACCTGAAGGGTTAATAAACTTCTTGAATGTGGTTTTGAGTACTTTGGGGGGTGCAGTTTTTAGAATGGTGTCACTTTTGGGTATTTTCTGTCATCTAGGCCTATTGAAGTCACTTCAAATGTGATGTGGTCCCTAAAAAAATGGTTTTGTAAATTTTGATGTAAAAATGAGAAATCGCTGATAAACTTTGAACTCTTCTAACTTCCTAACAAAAAAAAATTTTGTTTCCAAAATTGTGCTGATGTAAAGTAGACATGTGGGAAATGTTATTTATTAACTATTTTGTGTCACAGAAATCTCTGGTTTAACGATATAAAAATTCAAAAGTTGAAAATTGCTAAATTTTCAAAATTTTTGCCAATATTCATTTTTTTTCATAAATAAACGCAAAATTTATTGTCCTAAATTTGGTACTAACATGAAGTCCAATATGTGACGAAAAAACAATCTCAGAATCACCGGGATCCGTTGAAGCGTTCCAGAGTTATAACCTCATGAAGTGACACTGGTCAGAATTGCAAAATTTGGTCTGGTCATTAAGGTGAAAATTAGCTCCGTCACTAAAGGGTTAAACATAATTTGACCCGTGCAAAAGTATGGCCACCCTTATCAATTTCTTGATTTGAACACTCCTAACTACTTTTTACTGACTTACTAAAGCACTAAATTGGTTTTGTGACCTCATTGAGCTTTGAACTTCATAGGCAGGTGTATCCAATCATGAGAAAATTATTTAAGGTGGCCACTTGCAAGTTGTTCTCCTATTTGAATCTACTATGAAGAGTGGCATCATGGGCTCCTCAAAACAACTCTCAAATGATCTGAAAATAAAGATTATTCAACATAGTTGTTCAGGGGAAGGATACAAAAAGTTGTCTCAGAGATTTAAACTGTCAGTTTCCACTGTGAGGAACATAGTAAGGAAATGGAAGAACAGGTACAGTTCTTGTTAAGCCCAGTAGTGGCAGGCCAAGAAAAATATCAGAAAGGCAGAGAAGATGAATGGTGAGAACAGTCAAGGACAATCCACAGACCACCTCCAAAGACCTGCAGCATCATCTTGCTGCAGATGGTGTCAATGTACATCGGTCAACAATACTGCGCACGTTGCACAAGGAGAAGCTGTATGGGAGAGTGATGCGAAAGAAGCCGTTTCTGCAAGCACGCCACAGAGTCGCCTGAGGTATGCAAAAGCACATTTGGACAAGCCAGTTACATTTTGGAAGAAGGTCCTGTGGACTGATGAAACAAAGATTGAGTTGTTTGGTCATACAAAAAGGCGTTATGCATGGAGGCAAAAAAACACGGCATTCCAAGAAAAGCACTTGCTACCTACAGTAAAATTTGGTGGAGGTTCCATCATGCTTTGGGGCTGTGTGGCCAATGCCGGCACCGGGAATCTTGTTAAAGTTGAGGGTCGCATGGATTCAACTCAGTATCAGCAGATTCTTGACAATAATGTGCAAGAATCAGTGACGAAGTTGAAGTTACACAGGGGATGGATATTTCAGCAAGACAATGATCCAAAACACCGCTCCAAATCTACTCAGGCATTCATGCAGAGGAACAATTACAATGTTCTGGAATGGCCATCCCAGTCCCCAGACCTGAATATCATTGAAAATCTGTGTTATGATTTGAAGCGTGCTGTCCATGCTCGGCGAACATCAAACTTAACTGAACTGGAATTGTTTTGTAAACAGAAATGGTCAAAATACCTTCATCCAGGATCCAGGAACTCATTAAAAGCTACAGGAAGCGACTAGAGGCTGTTATTTTTGCAAAAGGAGGATCTACAAAATATTAATGTCACTTTTATGTTGAGGTGCCCATACTTTTGCACCGGTCAAATTTTGTTTAAATGCGGAATGCACATTTTCTGTTAGTACAATAAACCTCATTTCAATCCAGAAATATTACTCAGTCCATCAGTTATTAGATATATGAAACAGAAATAGCTGTTGAAAAAACCCAAATTGTTATAAAGAAAAAAGGTTAACATTAATAGGGGTGCCAAAACGTTTTCATATGACTGTAAATGTTCAACAGTAGTAACAGAAACCTCAAGTTTTTGGAGCTGGTCTTATGGCCTTTACCTTTAAGATATTTGTCTATCATTTTCTTTCTAATTTTCTGAGACAACTCTCTCCTTAGCTTTTTTTGGCCCATGTCTCAGTGTGGTACACTCCATGACAACAAACAGATAGATCAGTGACTACTTTTCAGCCTTTAAATAAACAGACTAATAATAAGTTTGTAGACACCTGTGATGCAAATTACAGAGAACGCCTTAGTTTAACATGTCCATATGGACAAGTTATTTCAGTCTTTATAGAGGTACCATTATTTTTGTCCTGGACTGTTTTGTTGGGTGTTTTTTTTGTATTTTTATTTTTTTTTTTTTATGTTGAATCAAAATTATTTTTTTTCTGATTTTGACTTGTTGATATTCATTATATTTAGGTTAAAAATTACTTTTATTAGTTTCTAGTGATTTCAATGACCATTGTGTGATTTTGCTACTTTTATAGGAGGGCACCAAAAATCTTGTCCACATTTGTAAAGTGGTTTTAGAAGAGGTTATTGATAAAAATGGTATTATAGTTATTGTAATTATTATAATTAATTATTAAACATGCAAGTACACAAATGTACATTGCTTAATTAAAGTTGTATTTTGGCTTCCACAAGTTAAACATATTTATTGTATAATTGATAGTTTGTAGTAGAATCTAACTACCATGTTTTTCCAAAAATGATACACTGTCTTATACTTTTTTTTTGCCCCCCAAAAAAGCACTAGGGCTTATTTTTGGAGGAGGTCTTATTCTTGGAGAAACACGGTTGGGGGTAAGTTAACCCCCCAAAAAAAGCAGACACCCACCCCCCCCAACTTCCCAGGAGACTCATATTTGGTGGGTGCTGGGCGCCGTCCTCCCCTGCTTCTGGCTGACACACTCACACACAGCAGATCGCTGACACACACACATCACATCCAGCGTTAAAGAATGCTTCCGGCCGCAGGGAATGATGGGAGGAAGTCACGTGTCCGCAGGTCCTGTAAGCTAGCATTGTGGTGTCACGGGCGGCGTGCTCGCTAACGCTCGGGTCCGGCGCTGCTGCGGCTGCTGCTCGGTGGCTCGAGCGGTGGGCCGGATCCGGGGACTCGAGAGGCGCTTCTCGTCCGTGAGTGAAAAGGGTGGTTGGTTTGGGGGGGATTTGGTCCGTGACGCCACCCACAGGTCCTGGTGAAGATGGGCACCACCGCTGCTTGTGACGGGGATCCCGGGAGCGATGGTAGGGAGCAGCTGGGATGTTGTTTTCCCCCTCCGTGGCTAGGGGTTGGTGGTCCCGGGGCCCGGTGGTATGACGGGGAGGCAGGGCAGGTGAGGTGCAGGGTTGCAGGGACAGCGTGGCGCTGTGCCGGATGGCACGGGTGTACTCACTCAGCAAGAGATGCACAAAGTCTCCGGTAAACCAAACGGCTGGATGGACGGGTCCCGCAGCTGGCTGCTGTGTCTCTCCCCGGACAGGTGATGGCGGCTGTGTTTCCCTGCACCTTTGTGTCCTGTTTTGACTACGATGGATCCCCAACGGTAGTCAGCTCCTCGGTGTATGGGTGCCGGAGGAGCCCGTTTGCCCGCAGGCGCTGGCCCTTGGGTCTCTAGCCTTAGGCGGTAGCTGTATATCCTCAGGGTGCAGACGGTTGCCTTCTAACGGGTCTTTGGCTGTTAGGAAACCCCTGGGGTTCCGGTCACACTCAGATTTGACTGTTGACGGCGACTCCAAGCCTAGTCGGGGTCCGATGGCCCTGTCTGTGTGTGCTGGCTTCACTTCACTCCCCGGTCGGTACCGACGGGCCACCGCCCAACCCCGGTCCTATGGTTCCGCGTTGATTCACCACTCCTGCAGAAGGCCACCACCGTCTGCCAACCTTGTTGTCAGCGCCTGGGCCACAAACCCAGACACTCTCCACTTTACTCCTCTCACTTCAACCTCCAAGACTAAACTAAACTTTTCCCGCCTCCAGGCCTGTGAACTCCTCGGTGGGTGGGGCCAACCGCTTGGCTCTGCCCCACCTGGTGTGGACATCAGACCCTGGAGGGAGGCAACAAGGATTTTGTGTTTGGCTAATGTTACTGTCTGGTGGGGGTGGGGGTGTGTGTGTGTTAGCTGTGACGACCTGGCTAGTCCAGGGCGCCACAGTGGCAGGTCCTTGCGCTCCACTGCACAGCCTCCCAGGATTCTGCCGGCGAGAAGAAATTGGTGTTGCTGGATGTGGTGAGTATGTGTGTGATTCGATTTTTGTGTGCGCGATCTGATTCTGTGTGTGTGTGATCCGATGTGTGTGTGAGCTGATGTTTCTGTGTATGATCTGATTGTGTGTGTGTGTGTGTGTGTGTGTGAGAGCTCTGATGTGTGTGGGGGTGTGATCACTTCAGGTCCTCTGCTCGGTGTCTGGTGAGTGTGATTACGGGGTGTCTGCTGTCTATAATGAAGTGTCCTGCAGTATCTTTAACTTTTTTTTTAGCTGTATGGACACTTCATTATTGATCTGCGACAAGGGCTTATTTTCAGGGGAGGGCTTATATTTAAGCCTTGCTCTAAAAATGCTGAAAATCCCTGCTAGGTTTTATTTTTGGGGGAGGTCTTATTTTTGGAAAAACACTGTAGCACCTTAACCCCTTCACGACCGCGGGCAGTAAAATTACGTCCTATTTTAACGTGACTTAACGACCAGGGACATAATTTTACGGCCTAAACTTCATTTGATTGCCGTTGCCATAGCAACGGCTTTCAAATGATGTCCCCTTCTGTTTCTTACAGCAGGGGACCTTTGCTTGACCCCAGGGGGGGTGGCATCGCCACCCCCTATCGACGATCGATGTGATTGGCTGTTCAAATCTGAACCGCCAACCACATCGTTCGCACTAATTTTGGCAAAAATAATGCCAGAATTACTGCGATACTGTGAGATCCGGCTATGATCTGCTCTAGCAGCTTCAACAAATCATAGCCGGAGCTCTAAAATGTTGCCCCCAGCCCCTGCAGCACTGATTGGAGCGATCGTGCTATGACGCGCAATCGCTCCAATCAGTGTGCAGTGGGGCGGTCTGATCTGCCGGTGGGCGCCCTCCCCAGGCCTGTGCTGGCCTGCGAGCCCTCCCCCAAAATGTCTGCAGCGTGCAGTGGCTGGTACTTGTGGTACCACGCCACCGCTGCTGCCGCCGCCGCCGTAGCTGAGGTCACCGCTCCTGCTGCACGTGAGTACTGTGCTCACCTTGCAGCCCGTGCGCGCTCCCGTGGTGCCCCGTGTGCGCTCCCGTGATGGCCCCTGCCCGTGCCCCCCTGCGATCTGCTTCCCCACGCCCCGATCTGCCCCCCCCCGACATCCCGATCTGCTCCCCCCGCGATCTGACTGCCTCCCCATTATCTCTATTCTGCTTCTGCAGCTCCCCCTCTGCTCTCCCCCTCTGCTCTCCCCCCCCTCCCCCTCTGCTCTCCTCCCCTCCCCCTCTGCTCTCCCCCCCTCTCCCCCTCTGCTCTCCCCCCTCTCCCCCACTCTCCCCCTCTGCTCTCCCCCGACGTCCTCTTACCTGTCTTCACCGGGTCGTCCGAGGTCTTAACTGGCCCGATCACATCTGCCTCCATCGCTGGGTCCTTCCTGGGCATTCTGCTGATCTGCCCAACGTCCTGCCTGTTGCTCCTGTAAAGCTGTTCCTCCTGCAGCTCTTCTGGTCAGTGATCCTCTGGGTACTGTGAGTATAACTTTTTTTTTTTTTTTTCCTGTATCCCCTGTCCATTTTTACACCTCATCCGTCCGTGCGTCCCGCCGAGCGCTGATCAGGGATGCACATAACGTATCTGCATCCATGGTCAATTTTTGGCGTGACTTTTTTTTTTCCGTATCCCCGACGCTTTTTGTATCGCATCCGTTCGTGCGTCCTGCAGCGGCCGATCAGTGAACCGCGTCTGTGCGTTTGAAAAGTCAAATGGCGTTCCTTCTCTTCTGAGCCCCGCCATGCGCCCAAACAATTACTTTCCACCACATATGAGGTATCTATGTACTCAGGAAAAACTGCACAATACGTTTTATGGCGCAGTTTTTCCTGATACCGTTGTAAAAAAAAACTACCTGATTGATGCAAAAAATTTGTGGTTAAAAAAAAAAATAATAATTTTCACGGTTCAACGTTATCAACTTCTGTGGAGCCCCTGGGGGTACAAGGGGCTCACCAAATATCTAGATAAATTCCTTGAGGGGGTCTAGTTCCAAAATTGGGGTAATTTGTGGGGGAGCTCCACTGTTTAGGCACCATAGGGGGTCTCCAAACGTGACATGGCGTCCACTAATGATTCCAACCAATTTTGCTGTCAAATGGCGTTCCTTCTCTTCTGAGCCCCGCCATGCGCCCAAACAATTACTTTCCACCACATATGAGGTATCTGCGTACTCAGGAGAAATTGCACAATACGTTTTATGGTGCATTTTTTCCTGATACCCTTGTGGGAAAAAAAGCTACCTGGTTCGAGTGACAGTTTTGTGGTGAAAAAAAAAAATTGTATTCCTGGCTCAACATTACCAACTTCTGTGGAGCCCCTTGGGGCTCGCTAAACATCTAGATAAACTCCTTGAGGGGTCTAGTTTCCAAAGTGGGGTCACTTTCTTAGGGAGCTCCACTGTTTAGGCACCATAGGGGGTCTCCAAACGTGACATGGCGTCCGCTAATGATTCCAACCAATTTTGCTGTCAAATGGCGTTCCTTCTCTTCTGAGCCCCACCATGCACCCAAACAATTACTTTCCATCATATATGAGGTATCGCCATACTCAGGAAAAAATGCACTATACATTTCATGGTGAATTTTTTCCTGATACCCTTGTGAAAAAAAAGCTACCTAGTTGAAGCAACCATTTTGTGGTAAAAAAAAATTTTTTTTCTTTTCACGGCTCAACGTTATAAACTTTTGTGAAGCCCCCAGGGGTTCAAAGTGCTCACCAAACATCTAGAAAAATTATTTGAGGGCTCTAGTTTCCAAAATGGGTTCACTTATGGGGGAGCTCCCTTCTTTAGGCACCTCAGGGAGTCTTCAAACCCGACATGGCGTCCACTAATTAGTGCAGCTAATTTTGCACTCAAAAATTCAAATGGTGCTCCTTGCCTTCCGAGCCCTGCCGTGTGTCCAAACATTTGATTTCCACCACATATGAGGTATCTGCGTACTCAGGAGAAATGCACAATACATTTTATGGTGCATTTTTTCCTGATACCCTTGTGAAAAAAAAAGCTACCTAGTTGAAGCAACCGTTTTGTGGTAAAAAAATGTTTTTTTCTTTTCACGGGTCAACGATATAAAGTTCTGTGAAGCGCCCAGGTGTTCAAAGTGCTCACCAAACATCTAGAAAAATTATTTGAGGGCTCTAGTTTCCAAAATGGGGTCACTTGTGGGGGAGCTCCATTGTTTAGGCACCTCAGGGGGTCTTCAAACCCGACATGGTGTCCAATAATGAGTGCAGCTAATTTTGCGTTCAAAAATTCAAATGGCGCTCCTTCCCTTTCGACCTCTGCCATGTGTCCAAACAATTGATTTTACCACATATGGGGTATCAGCGTACTCAGGAGAAAATGCACAGTAAATTGTAGGGTGCACTTTCTCTTTTCTCCCTTGTAAAATTGAAAAATTTATGGCTAAAGTAACATTTTTGTGTTAAGTAAAATTTTCATTTTTTCCTTCCACATTGCTTTGGTTCCTGTGAAGCACCTAAAGGGTTAATAAACTTCTTGGATGTGGTTTTGAGCAGTGTGAGGGGTGCAGTTTTTAGAATGGGGTCACTTTTGGGTATTTTCTGTCACCTCGGCCTCTCAAAGTCACTTCAAATATGATGTGGTCCCTTTAAAAAAAATGATTTTGTAAATTTTGTTGGAAAAATGAGAAATTGCTGATGACCTTTGACCCCTTCTAACTTCCTAACGAAAAAAAAATTTGTTTAGAAAATTGCGCTGATGGAAAGTAGACATGTGGGAAATTTTATTTAGTAACTATTTTGTGTGACATATTTCTCAGATTTATAGGCAGAAATTTTCAAAGTTTGAAAATTGTGAAATTTTCATAATTTTCGCAAAATTTCCTAAATTTTCACAAATAAACGCAAAAAATATCGGCCTATATTTACCACTGACATGAAGTACAATATGTCACGAATAAACAATCTCAGAATCGCCAGGATCTGTTGAAACGTTCCAGAGTTATAACCTGTCAAAGTGACACTGGTCAGAATTGCAAAAAATGGCCCGGTCATTAGGGTGTTTTAGTGGCCGTGGGTGAAAGGGTTAATTATATTAAAAACTAGCTGTACTACCCGGCTTCGCCCGGGTTAATAACTGTTGTTAACAAAATGGAATGTATTAACAAAAATTTATTCTGCACGCAAAAACCACAGAACAAATAGATAGAAATGTAATTATTAAAAGGCAAAAACTAAGCTAATAGAAGCATTTCACAACATATATTTCAACACCACAGGTATTGCACACAGATTTAACTAAATTGGCCAAGTAATGTGCTCTGTCTGTCTCTTTCCAGGTCTGTCTCTTTCCAGGTCTGTCTCTTTCCCCGTCTGTCTCTTTCCCCGTCTGTCTCTTTCCCCGTCTGTCTCTTTCCCCGTCTGTCTCTTTCCCCGTCTGTCTCTTTCCCCGTCTGTCTCTTTCCGGGTCTGTCTCTATCTCTCTGTCTCTTTGCCTGTCTGTCTCTCTATCTGTCAAATAAGGAATAACGTTTGGAACACCATTCTAAGTCTGAACTGGGTGCAAAAACCTAAAAAAACACACTATGGGGAGATAAGGTATGCACACCAGTGACTATGTAAGGGGAATACATGAAATAGCAGAAACTGCTGTGTGAATACTGACTTGAAAAATCCAATAGCTATATGTAAGAGTGAAAATGTGAAAAATGGAATCTGCATTACTGCCATGAACATATGAATCAAGAGAAATTTAGCTACTGAATTGATCAATGCAATAGAGCCCCAACACTACGCCAAAGTATTTGTTAGTAGTTTTTCGTTTGTGAACCCTCCCCAACCACACCTATTGCCAATCCATATCATACGCATAAATAGCCTGGGTCTCAGCTTCCCATACACGGTAAGTTTTTTAACTGCATGAGAGGACACACACAAGCTAGGGACCCCAACGTAGAGAAATACTTTGGCGTAGTGTTGGGGCTCTAATGCATTGATCAATTCAGTAGCTAAATTTCTCTTTATTCATATGTTCATGGCAGTAATGCAGATTCCATTTTTCACATTTTCACTCTTACATATAGCTATTGGATTTTTCAAGTCAGTATTCACACAGCAGTTTCTGCTATTTCATGTATTCCCCTTACATAGTCACTGGTGTGCATACCTTATCTCCCCATAGTGTCTCTCTATCTGTGTCTCTCTGTCTCTCTCTATCCGTCTCCCCACCGACATCTTATTACCTCACATATAAGCTTCTTATACTATGAATGTCTTTTGTTCCTATAGCAACCAATCACAGCTCCTACTAATAACCTGTAGTTCCAGGCTCCATTTACTTTAATGGAGCCATGTTTTTTGGAGAGTAACTGTAAAGCGCGGGGTTATATTTTCCTGTCAAAACATAGTCTACGACGTTACCTGGGTCACATGAGGTATCTGTGCAAAATTTCGTGATTGTAAAATGTGATGGAGCGGATACACTTTTCGTTTCACTTTTTCCCCATTATGTAGATAGGGGCAAAATTGATTGGTAAATTTGAACGCGCGGGGTTAAAATTTCGCCTTACAACATAGCCTATGACGCTCTCGGCGTCCAGAAGTGTGAGTGTGCAAAGTTTTGTGGCTGTAGGTGCGACGGTGCAGATGCCAATCCCGGACACACACACACACACACACACACACACACACACACACACACACACACACACACACACACATACATACATACGAGTACACACATTCAGCTTTATATATTAGATTTACAAAACGTTTCATTTATAGGTTCATATATCAGCTCTTTTTTGCTGAAGCCAGAAAATCCCTTCCATGGCATGGGTATGATGGTGATAATCATATTTGTTGATTTTGCATGGAAAAAATACTGCATGCCATCACCTTTACAGCAAGATGTGTATATACTCATCATATATATGTTGAACAATAGTTTAGAAATACCAGAAGCAGAGCTCAGCACTATTAGCATCATGTGGTTGTGTGTCTGTACATATACACTACGTTAGAGCTGCTGACACCTATGCTAAGAACTTTCCAATCTGTAGCACAAGGTGATGTGTGGAAAAAATAAAGATGGGGTTTTGGAACCTTAGTCACCTGGAAAACAGCAATTTTCCAAAGTAATTTGCTGTCTGCCAGACACATTTCTGGCAGGGTGACTATGGGCATGAAAGATGCTGTGGATTATGTTTTAAGTAGTTTGCTTTTTTCTTCTCGCACTATGAGCCCTAATAGTCCTATCTACAGACATGGCTATAGTGACGTAGGACTTGATTCTGGTCTTAGGAATATCATGGTTGCTCGATAAATGTTCTTTTGTATAGAAAAAAACCCTCTCAAAATTTGTTGAAATATATATGGAAACATTATATGCATTCAGCAGCTGCCATCATGGCATCATTAATGGGAACCAATCACCGGGATTTTCGTATATAGGTTAAAGCCAGTGCTATACTGGCACTATCAGGCTGATTCTATACATACCTGTAGTGGTCACCTCGGATGTTTAGGTTTTGAAATCCAAAAAGGTAAAGTTTCTAAAATTAGTTTGCTTATTTAGTGACAGCTGCACTGGAGCAGATAATTTATTCAAGTTATCCCCTCCCCCTGTTAGAATTAGCATCAGTATTATACAAATGATTCACTTTGTTGCAGGACCTATTTGAGGTCATACTCATGTGACCTGGTATCCACCTTTGTTGGCTGAGGCCCCGCCCCTTCTGGTCACATGGGTATGACTTCACACAGGTTCTACAACAGACAAAGTGAATCCTTTGTATAATACTTTTGCTAATTCTAACAGGAGGAGGGGATAACTCGAATATATTATCTGCTCCAGTGCAGCTGTCACTCAAGAAGTAGCTAATTTTATAAACTTTACTTTTTTTAATTTCAAAACCTAAACATTCGAGCTGACCACTACAAGTATGTATAGAATCAGCCTGATAGTGCCAGTATAGCACTGGCTTTAGGTTATATACAAAAATCCTGGTGATTGGTTCCCTTTAAGGGTATGTGCTTATGTTTAGTATTTGCAGCAGAAATTTCTGCACAAAAACGTTATACTGTCCTACAGTTACAAAATGAATGAGAGCTCTGAAATCTCATGCATATACTGCTTATTTTTTCTTTGCACATTTCAAGCTGTTTCAAATCTGCAAATGCCAATACTTTCAGTGTTTTTCACCTATTCAAATGAATTGGCAATAAAGACACAAGAAATTGCCCGTGCCGCACAAACGATGGGGGCGGGTGCGATCGCACGAGAAATTGTAACATATAAAGCAGCCTTTACAAAATAAAAATGTCCAGTTTGGGCTAGGTTTCATCAAGTCTGCCAAAAACATGTGGGAAAAAACGTGTTATTTGATGAGATCGAGGTTGATCTTTTAGCCATAATTCCAAAAGGAATGTTTAGTGATAAGCCAACACTGCACCTTACCAAAAGAACACTGTATCCATGGTCGAGGCAGGATTATGCTTTGGTGCTATTTTTCCATAGTTACAAATGGGGCTTTAGTCAAGATAGAGGGAATTATGAACCGTTCCAAATATTACTGTTTTGCTTCAAAGCCTTCAAGCCTTAAAAGGGTTGTCCACTACAATCCTTACTCATTCCCCTTGTTCATCCTGTAGAAATAAACTTATACTCCCCTCCTGTTCGGCCGAGGTTCAATCGATGTCTGATGTCGCGTTCCTGGGGCCCACGTAACATTGTTAGGCCTCACAACCAATCAGTGCCGACTTCCTTCACTGCACCTTCGGTCATTTCAGCAGGAAGTCAGCACAGTGCTCACATCCTGGTCTAATGTCCAAAGGCGGGGAGACAGATGCTGGGCACTGATTGGTCCTAACAATGTCACGTGGATCCTGGGAACGCAACTTCAGACATTAATGGAACTGCGGCCGCACCAGAAGAGAGTGTAGGCTTATTTATTTTTACTGGGGCCAAACAAGAGGAATGAGTAGGGATTGTCCTAGTAGTGGACATCCCCTTTAAGCTAAAAGCTGATTGTGGAGGAATTTCACCTTACAGCATGGCATTGCCCCTAAGCATACCTGTAAATCAACAAAAATATGTTTCACCAGAAAGATCAAAGTTTTGAAATGGCCCAGGCCTGGCTCCAATACAATATTTGTGGGTGACCTGAAAAAAAGCTGTACACAAAAGATGCCCTCGCAATCAGACAGTTTTGGAGTGGTTCTACATACAGTCATATGAAAAAGTTTGGGCACCCCTAATAATGTTAATCTTTTTTCTTTATAACAATTTGGGTTTTTGCAACAGCTATTTCAGTTTCATATATCTAATAACTGATGGACTGAGTAATATTTCTGGATTTAAATGAGGTTTATTGTACTAGCAGAAAATGTGCAATCCGCATTTAAACATAATTTGACCGGTGCAAAAGTATGGCCACCCTTATCGATTTCTTGATTTTAACACTCCTAACTACTTTTTACTGACTTACTAAAGCACTAAATTGGTTTTGTAACCTCATTGAGCTTTGAACTTCATAGGCAGGTGTATCCAATCATAAGAAAAGGTATTTAAGGTGCAAGTTGTTCTCCTATTTGAATCTCCTATGAAGAGTGGCATCATGGGCTCCTCAAAACGACTCTCAAATGATCTGAAAACAAAGATTATTCAACATAGTTGTTCAGGGGAAGGATACAAAAAGTTGTCTCAGAGATTTAAACTGTCAATTTCCACTGTGAGGAACATAGTAAGGAAATGGAAGAACACAGGTACAGTTCTTGTTAAGCCCAGAAGTGGCAGGCCAAGAAAAATATCAGAAAGGCAGAGAAGAAGAATGGTGAGAACAGTCAAGGACAATCCACAGACCACCTCCAAAGACTTGCAGCTTCATCTTGCTGCAGATGGTGTCAATGTGCATCGGTCAACAATACAGCGCACGTTGCACAAGGAGAAGCTGTATGGGAGAGCGATGCGAAAGAAGCCGTATCTGCAAGCACGCCACAAACTGAGTCGCCTGAGGTATGCAAAAACACATTTGGACAAGCCAGTTACATTTTAGCAGAAGGTCCTGTGGACTGATGAAACAAAGATTGAGTTGTTTGGTCATACAAAAAGGCAATATGCATGGAGGCAAAAAACCACGGCATTCCAAGAAAAGCACTTACTACCCACAGTAAAATTTGGTGGAGGTTCCATCATGCTTTGGGGCTGTGTGGCCAATGCCGGCACCGGGAATCTTGTTAAAGTTGAGGGTTGCATGGATTCAACTCAGTATCAGCAGATTCTTGACAATAATGTGCATGAATCAGTGATGAAGTTGAAGTTACACAGGGGATGGATATTTCAGCAAGACAATGATCCAAAACACCGCTCCAAATCTACTCAGGCATTCATGCAGAGGAACAATTACAATGTTCTGAAATGGCCATCCCAGACCTGAATATCATTGAAAATCTGTGGGATGATTTGAAGCGTGCTGTCCATGCTCGGCGACCATCAAACTTAACCTAACTGGAATTGTTTTTTAAACAGAAATGGTCAAATATACCTTCATCCAGGATCCAGGAACTCATTAAAAGCTACAGGAAGCGACTAGAGGCTGTTATTTTTGCAAAAGGAGGATCTACAAAATATTAATGTCACTTTTATGTTGAGGTGCCCATACTTTTGCACCGGTCAAATTTTGTTTAAATTCGGATTGCACATTTTCTGTTAGTACAATAAACCTCATTTCAATCCAGAAATATTACTCAGTCCATCAGTTATTAGATAACTCCTACCACTCCTACCAGAGCATCGTTTTGACGCTCCATAGGCTTACATTGGATTAGTGACTTCCAGTTCACTCATAGAGCCTAGTGTGATCCGACGAGGCAAAACCGCCATCATGTGACCCAGGAGAGGAGCGGATCAGCACTGTAAACCTGGGAAGACAGTGATCAATAATTATATTACCGCACTTACGCTGCATATTCAGGAATAGGCAGTGAAAAGGTAAAAAGGTAAATATTTAAGTAGTACGGTAATTACTTTGTATCGCTTCCTTAAATTCGAATGAGATCATACGTTTTTGATACTGGTACATATTTAATCTGTGGTGATTTTTTTTCCGTTAAAGGAGCTGGTTTAGAAAAAAAAATACTCAACTGTCAAGTCGATAGCTGCAGAAAACCTCATATTGAAATCATCAAAGCTTTTAATTTAAAGATCTGATAGATTCTCAATCCTTTACATCTCAGCAAACCCATAGGGGAAGGAGAGACAACTGAATGAATAATTAACATGGATGAGAGTAAAGTGTGCACACACTGCAACATGTAGAGCTATCCATTGAATATTATCTTGTCACAGATGCTGCAGGATTACAAAGGGGAAAATAAGCAACTAGAGTGCATATATAAGTGAGGATTCAATCATAAGAGAGAAATCGTGCTGCTGCTGTGACAGAAATAAGTCCATATATACACATTTGTTTTTCATTTATTTTTCTTTTTAAATATATGTCTGTATTGATACATATCTACTGTATATAGACATATATTCACTTTTACATCACCATCTCCCTCTATCTATACCAGTGTTTCCCAAACTCCAGTCCTCATGGCCCCCAACAAGTCATGTTTTCAGGATTTCCTTACTATTGAACAGGTGATGGAATTATTATCGAGGCATCACCTTTGCTATATTAAGGAAATCCTAAAACATGACCTATTGGGGTCGTGAGGACTGGAGCTTTTGAACCACTGATCTATACGAAACCCTAATCTCTCCTGGGCTAAAAGCTAACAAATTTAAAGGGACAGTAGGATCCAAAACACATAAAAACAACCTTAGGTTGAAGGGGGGAGACGTGCTCAGCCAAATATGGGGACAGTCATCACCGCTAATGGTATGCTACAAAAAATCCCCTAACAACTGACCAGTACCTCTGAACATAGTAAAATATGTGTGAAAAGGTGCAAGCAGCTGTGACTGCGTAATCTACAAACAAAAGGATACAGCTGCACTCTGTAAGTGTTAAGATGTATGCAGACATTGACTATAAGAAATTTAGACTTCATCACTGCTATATAGAATGTACTTTTATGAGGCAGATGGCCGTATATTTGGTCCGAGTGCAGTATGAAAAAACATCGGATCTCACTCTGACCAGCCTATGTTGCCGCTCACATGTCAGATTCTTTTCCTCAGATAGTGTCTGTTCAAGCTAAAAAATTGCATGTCTGATTTTGATCAGATATTTGGATCGCATTCATCCATGCAAGTCAATGAGTCCATGGAAATCATTGGACTGCACTCAAATGACATCTGAATGTAGTCTGCTTTTTGTGGACTGACAGAATGGAGAAGATGGAAACAATTTATTCTCTATCTTCTCACAGTGTGCTCTGATACTGTCACCAAGAGAATTGGATCACACTATGCTGACATTCAGATCACACTTTGATCAGAATGTCATTGCATAATCATCCCGATTCTTTTGGATGAGAGAATCTACATCTGTCTTCCCCTGCCTTAAAATGAAGGTACTTATTGCATAAATTGACCTATCTATAAGAGCCCATAAGCAATGACAAGACATACCTATCTTTTATGAGACAGCTGGTGGGCTCTCATGGATTGACCAATTTATGCACTTAGGCGGGCTTTGCACGTTGCGACATCGCAAGCCGATGCTGCGATGTCGCACGCGATAGTCCCCTCCCCCGTCGCAGGTACGATATCTTGTGTTAGCTGGCGTAGCGAAAATAATTGCTACGCCAGCTTCACATGCACTCACCTGCCCTGCGACCATCGCTCTGGCCGGCGACCCGCCTCCTTCCTAAGGGGGCGGGTCGTGCGGCGTCATAGCAACGTCACACGGCAGGCGGCCAATAGCGGCGGAGGGGCGGAGTTGAGCAGGATGTAAACATCCCGCCCACCTCCTTCCTTCCGTAGAGCCGCCGGCGGCAGGTAAGGTGAAGTTCCTCGCTTCTGCGGCGTAACACACAGCGATGTGTGCTGCCGCAGGAACGAGGAACAACATCGTACCATCGCTGCAGCAAAATTATGGAAAAGTCGGAGCTTGCAACGATGATACGATAACGACACTTTTGCGCTAGTTTATCGTATCATCTAGAATTTACACACAACGATGTCGAAAGTGACGCCGGAAGTGCGTCACTTTCGATTTGACCCTACCGACATCGCACGTGCGATGTTGCAACGTGCAAAGCCGCCCTAAGTACTTTCATACAACCCCTCAGTATATGTTATTCTGGTTGGAATGGATATTTTTGTATTCATCATCATAACCTGTATTACTAAGGGTACAAGTCCATGATCCGAAAGACACTGTGTTCTGAACAGCCCTGTCATTTCTCTTCCGGAGACGCTAGTGATCTCCACAGGAGAAAGCAGCATCCATGTCCATGATTAAGATTCTGGGTGCAGCAGATTTTCTGTGTTTTCCAGCCCAGAACACTCACGTCTCCACAAGAGTAAATGATATGCTGCAGCTCGGAAAGCTGTATTGCGTGTCAGAATAGGCTTCTAAAAGAAGCACGGTGCGCAGGAGATTTCTATAGATCCATCCTCTGTGCTTATACTGAATAACGCAGTGTTTTGTAAACAGCAAAAATAGGGAGTTTTCAAAACACTGCCAACACTGATCGTGGGCAGGTAACCTAAGGCCATGTGCCCACGTTGATTTTTTCATGCTTTTTATTCATGCTTTTTTCCTTGCTTCTTTTAATCAATAAAAGCAAGGAAAAAGCATCCCTTCAAAGTCTGAGAATCTTGACTTACTGTGCCCATGTTACTTCTTTTTTCCTTGCAGTTTTTGTTGCTGAAAAAAGAAGCAGCATGTCACCTGTTTATGCGTTTTTTCCTGCTTTTTTCACCAATTCACTTCAATAGTCAGCGAAAAATACAGGAACAAATGCATGTGTAATGCACATGATGCTTTTTTTGTGCATTTTTATGTGCTTTTTTTAATGTTACTGGGGTTCCCTGTAGCAGTTTCCTCATTTCACAGTGTTTACCGCAGGATCTTGCTCAATTGAACTCCAGTGATATCACACGGTGAATCGAGTTTATGCTGGTGGATCACCGAGGCTTCCTGCAGTTCTGCCGGCATGAACTCTGTTCACCTTGTGACATCACCACTGCACCTAGACCACATAGCCAGTGTCAGCAGACATTTTCTCATCTTGTGGTCCTGAGCACTGGACCTTGCTGCAGGGAACTCCAGTGACATAGGTGCCTTGGTCTGTGAGGTGATCCGTACCTCAGTAACCCGGTGTCGTCATCATGACGACTCAGGGTTACCGTGGCAGTGATTGGGTCCCTGTGATCACATTACAGCGACCTTATCGCCAGGGAGACGTAAGCGATTATTCTCCCTGCTTCATGAATGCTGCGATTGCATTCATCGCACCACTCAGGGAGTTAAACTGCTGGGAGCAGCGTGGGCACTGCTCCTGGCAGCTGCTTTTTTCCTGCCAAAACATGCGTTTTTATGTGCAGATTTGGGCACATAGCCTAAATATTTCAGATTATAGGACAGTCTTACAAAACTATACCCATCTTCCTTTCAGCAAGAAATTCCAGAAGAAAATCTAGGTAAAAAATATACATATAAATTATATGTTTACTGCATTTTATTTATATTTCACAGTATTTAGCATTTATTCTGTCTGTCAAAACCAATTTCAAATTTGATTTGAAGAGCAAGAGCCATTACACAATTTATATTATAAGGACAAATGGAGCAGCCAAGAAGACCTAACCTATAGGAGGAAATGGCACAATGGCCGTGTCATACCTCTATTGTTTGTGTTATGGGTGTGACCTTTTCTAGCTAAACTGAAGCAAATTGACATTGACAGCCTATGATGGCTACTGATCTCGCATGAAAAACATTATTGCAAATTCCTTCTCAGCAGAAGTGCTTTCCTTGTTGAATTATTCATCCCCAGCACTACCTCATATAGTGCACCTGCTGGCAGGATTTCACATTGCTTATTAAAATATGTGCAGCAGGCTTTACAATTAAGTCTTTGAGAATTACAACCATTTTGCTTACATAATGTTTTACAGTGCATTAGATTAGTGGTAACAAAAGGAGGAATTTGCATTTGAACAGGACATTTCTGAATGATAATCACAAGGGCAAGGGGTCACACCGATATGAATATTGTAATTTAATTGCAAAGTGAAAGACTAGGCCACATTTTATTTTTATCTAACAATATCATTGAAAGATAATATGTAGTTGTATAGGATTGCTAATCGTTCTTGTGAAAATATCTTTCCAATAGTACATTTTTACACTATATTGTATAGTTACTTTATATTCAAGACAAATTCTTGAGAACATCTCTTATAGGTGATAAGAAAGTAAGAGAAATAAGGAGAGGCCATGGTATCATTAGGGCTTAATGACAAGAGTGATCAAAGTTTATTTTTGTAAAATTCCTGTTTAGCTTGATGCTGCCCCTTAGGCCGGCTTCGCACACTACGACATAGCAGGTGCGATGTCGGTGGGGTCAAATCCAAAGTGACGCACATCCGGCGTCACTTGCGATGTCGTAGTGTGTAAAACCTTTTTGATATGATGAACGAGCGCAAAAGCGTCGTTATTGTATCATCGGTGTAGTCTCCAACATTTCCATAATGCCGGTGCAGCGACAGGTACGCTGTTGTTCCTCGTTCCTGCGGCAGCACACATCGCTGTGTGTAAAGCCGCAGGAGCGAGGAACATCACCTTACCTGCGTCCCGGCTGCTATGAGAAGGAAGGAGGTGGGCGGGATGTTTACATAATCTTACCATGTTCCACCAGCATTTTCACAAGGTCTTTAGCTTTTGTTCTTGATATGCACATATGAGTTAATATGCACAAGTCTGACTAAATCACGTTCATATCAGGTACACAAAAGCCATCTTCATCCTAAGGGGTATGATGGCTGGATATACCAATCTTGTTTGTACTTGAGTATAATTGTTTGTACAGCAAAATGAGACACTTTCAGGTATCTGGAAATTGTACCCAAGGATGAACCAGACATGCGCAAGTCCACAATTCCCTTCCTGAGATCTTCGCTGATTTCTTTTGACCATGATGCTACACAAAGAAGCAGTGTGTTTTAGGTGTGCATTAAAATACATCCACAGGTGTGTCTCTAATTACCTCAGATGTTGCCATTACACCTATCAGAAGCTTCCAAAGACATGACATCATCATATGGGCTGTCCGTTATTGTTTAAAGGCATTGTACTCTTAGTGTATGTAAACTTTTGACTTTGCAGAAAGTAATAAAAATGCCTTAAACATGACTCCGGAATGTCTGACTGAAGGCCTTTGACCTTCCCCAACAACCCCCTACCCCCTAGGGTTCTTATCTAAAATAAACACAAACACTGCGTGACGTTGGATATAAAGGCCACAGCAGCCCCATTTATTCGTAACAGAAACATAAGCCATGTAACAATACAATTCTTCATTGAAGAACCCCCGAAAAGGAAGGGGGGGGGTACCTGAAGGTTAACCAAAATGTTCTTTGCAACATCAGCCCATCTCCTGACCCTCTGCCGCAACACACTGACTCGAGAGCCCAAGCCAGATGTTGCCCACACTATGTCCCGCTGAGACTCAACCCAGCAAGGACCCGTTTACCAAACAATTGCACCGCTAGAGGTAACCCGCTCCGGCACTGGGTTCCGTCCTCTCCTCTGTGCAAACCCCCACCTTCAGACACCCCCCTCCTTTCCGCCGCTGCGACAAATACGATCTTCCTTCTTTTCTTCATCGATGTCGAATCCACAATCAGGGCGGGCGGGAACGATTACAGTCACCGTCCAGGTAGGAATGGCCCACCCCCCCTCTGACCTGCCCTATATACTACCCCCTATAGCACCACCCCCTGACCAATCACACTGACCCCTGATCCTAGCTGCCCCTTAGCACCACCCCCAAATTTCGCGCCCAAACTGACTTCTCCATTAACCCCTTATTAACCCTATGGCCTGGCATCCCTCCTAGTCATGTAGCCCTCCCTTGAGCCCCTTCGGGTCAGCAGTCCGGGCTCTTCCTTGACTCTGGAATGTCTGACTGAAGGCCTTTGACCTTCCCCAACAACCCCCTACCCCCTAGGGTTCTTATCTAAAATAAACACAAACACTGCGTGACTTTGGATATAAAGGCCACAGCAGCCCCATTTATTCGTAACAGAAACATAAGCCATGTAACAATACAATTCTTCATTGAAGAACCCCCGAAAAGGAAGGGGGGGGTACCTGAAGGTTAACCAAAATGTTCTTTGCAACATCAGCCCATCTCCTGACCCTCAGCCGCAACACACCGACTCGAGAGCCCAAGCCAGATGTTGCCCACACTATGTCCCGCTGAGACTCAACCCAGCAAGGACCCGTTTACCAAACAATTGCACCGCTAGAGGTAACCCGCTCCGGCACTGGGTTCCGTCCTCTCCTCTGTGCAAACCCCCACCTTCAGACACCCCCCTCCTTTCCGCCACCGCGAGTGCGCATGACCCCTTGTGCGCGCGAGTCCTCCCACACCAACAAAGCCTTCTCAACCCCCTCCATCAGCCCTAAGGCCCAAATATCATTTCCCACCGAATTTAAATGGACCCCGTCCCGGCGCAACAAGTCGGCGGACGCCGCTTCCAACTCCGGGTGTCGAACAGAGACACCCCCGACCCGGGAAATGAACCGCCCAATCTCCCGATTCACTTTGCTTCGCGCCCTGTTTACTGCCTCCACCGACCTGGCGTGCCGCCATGCCAGCCGCGCAACCATATCAGACCAGACAATTATTAGACCCGGGTGGGAAGACAGGAGCCGCAGGCAGTCACATTTTATGTCTTGTATCAGGTCCCTGGAAGCCCGGAGACCCAGGTCATTCCCACCCGCGTGTAGTACTACCACGTCCGGTGCTCTGTCCAACTGCGAATGGTGGCGCCAGGTAGGCAACACCTCACTCCACAGCATGCCCCTGACCCCGATCCATCGCACAGTCGCCTTTTCCCTGGGGACCCCCAACTGGCGGCCGTCCGGTCGTATTCCCGCACGAAACGCCCCCCAATACACGTATGAGTGGCCGAGCTCCCACACCAACAATGGTAAACCTACAAAACAAAAGGTGACAACACAGAGGAGGGGGGGGGGGGGCACGAGGAAGAAAAAGAGGGGTAATGAATACCAAACAAATACCGCCCCCGACCCCCCCCCCCCCACCAATATCTCACAACAAGTTCGGCCGGACGTAAGATCTAAACCTGGCCGGGTCCCATCGTCCAATCTTACGGAGAGCCTGCGCGCCCAGACCCCAACGAGCCGCCTGAGTCGCAGCCCCAATCCGAAAGGAATGCGACGCGAACTCAGCCTCGTTGAGACCGCAACACTGCAGGCACCTCCGAAAGATGCAGACAAATTGGTAACTAGACAAGGCTGACCCGTCCTGGTGGGACAAAAGGGACCCCGGGCGAGTTCCCCTCACTTCTAAAAACGCCGACAGCCATCTGACAGGGCATTCCGCTAAACCAGGTACACCCCATAGTTCCACCATCCGACCTCTACCCAGCTGGTCCGTCTTTGACCGTCTCAAGCGACACCGTACCACATCCATACCGCATTACACGTCCTCCAACAACAAACCTCCGTGACTCCTCGTGTTTCTGCTCACCAGTTCACTAATTCTAAACGCCCCAAAGAAGGCCAAAACAAAAGCGGTCCCGAACAACTGGCATTCATACTCTGAACAGCACACCCGAGGCAAAACCGACAACAGCTTGCCCAGCAGCTCAAAAGATACCGGGCGCCGAAGGTCTCGGCGCGCCCCCGCCCTACGGTAACCCTTCAGCGCCTGGCGCACCCAGAAAACCTTCGTAACATCCTTCCAGCCCAGTAACTTGAAAAAGAAAGCAATGCCCGCCAACCTGCCCGCCACGGCCGACCACGAAAGGCCTTCTTCCTTAGCCCTGCCCATCATGAACAAAACTAAATAAACTCTGTCACCTTCAGATACATCACCTCCCACCTCATCAACCAACTCGAGCCAACGGTCCCACGCTGAATTATAGCTGCGCCACGTACTGGGTGCCACCGAATGTCTGATCAATTCCCAGGCCGGCTGCAAACCAGGTCCCACAACCAGACGGGCCACACGGTCTCCTGCTGCTCCGCGTCCGGCGCCAGCATTCGAAAGCGGTCCCACTGGAAGCGAGATAAAGCATCAGCCACAGAATTCAGCACCCCCGGCACATGTACAGCGCAGACCCACAAGTTCAACTCCAGACATTTCAGCACCAAATGACGCAAGAGATCCACCACCGGGGGGGAATCAGCTGTCAACTTGTTAACACACTGAACGACCCCCAGGTTGTCACACATGAAACGCACCTTCCTGTCTTTCAAATCCTGTCCCCAAACCTCTATGGCCACGACAATAGGAAAAAGTTCCAACAGGGCCAAATTCCTAGTCAGACCGCAAACCCGCCACGAATCAGGCCACCTGCCGACACACCATCTCCCCCCAAAATATGCGCCAAAACCACTGGATCCCGCCGCGTCCGTATACAGTACCAACTCCTCATTTGACACCAGCTCGCGAAGCCACAATGACCGTCCATTATACAGCTACAAAAAACGGGACCACACTCTCAGGTCCGCCTTGTGCTCCACCTTCAAACGCACAAAATGCAAAGGGTGCAACACACCGGTAGTGGCTTGAGCCAAGCGACGGGAAAAAACTCTTCCCATCGGCAAAATCCTACACGCAAAATTCAACTTCCCCAACAGGGACTGCAAGTCCCGTAAACGAATCTTCTTGGCCTCAATGGCCCCTTGAACGCAACGCCTCAAATCCGCCAGCTTGTCCTCCGGCAAGCGGCACTCCATGGCAACCGTATCCAGCTCGATACCCAGGAATTTCAAAACAGTAACCGGACCCTCCGTCTTTTCAGGCGCCAACGGAACGCCAAAGCGGCGAGCAACCTGCTCCACTGTCCGAAGCAAAAGGGAACACTGCGAGGATCCAGCAGGTCCCATGCACAAAAAGTCATCCAAGTAATGCAACACTGAATCTAGACCCGCCTCCTCCTTAATTACCCATTCCAAAAAACAACTAAACTTCTCAAAATAGGAACATGAAATTGAACAGCCCATAGGCAAACAACAATCTACATAAAACTTGTCCTCCCACCAACACCCCAACAGGTGAAAACTGTCCGGGTGCACCGGCAACAGGCGGAAGGCCGCTTCTATATCCGTTTTCGCCAAAAGCGAACCACAACCCAACTTCCTTAACCATTCCACCGCCTTATCAAAACGGACATACGATACTGAAACCAGCTCAGGATCAATACCGTCGTTCACCGACCTGCCAGTAGGATAGGACAAATGGTGGATAAGCCGAAACTTGTTAGGTTCCTTTTTCGGGACCAACCCCAATGGGGACACAACCAAGTCCGGCAATGGAGGGGCATCAAAAGGCCCCGCCATCCGTCCTAGTTCCACCTCCTTCTGTAACTTATCCGCAACAATCTCACCATGTAGGCGAGTCGACTGTAAATTTTTCAAACGAATCTCTCCCGTCTTAACCACTGACGGTATCTTGAAACCAAAACTAAAACCTTCACTCAACAATTCCGCCGACACCCGATCCGGGTATCTACTTAGAAACGGCGCCATCCGATCTACCCTCACCGGGGTCCTCCCTTTTTGACGAAGACTCAGCGGCCTTCCCTTTTCCCTTCCGGAAGCACTTAAGGTGACTGTGGGCGCCACCACAACCCGAACACTCGTGCTTGAATCGGCAGGAGGAACCAAACCGGCATTCCTTTTCATTGAACTGCCAGCAAACGCCCTTTTTGGGCCCCGGCGAGGTGCCAAATGATCCCCCGCCGGTGCCCCCTGGAAAGGACTGCGATGCCGACTTCGGCGCAGCCATCAGCCGCATCCATAGACTAATTTCTTTGTGGTCCCACCGTAAACTGGGTCTGACCGCCTTCCTCTGGCGAAACTGCTCGTCATATCTTAGCCAAGCAGTCCCCCCATAGGTCCTATACGCCTCACAGATAGAATCCAGATAACAAAAAAGCGCCGAACAGTTATCCGGAGCCTTTTCCCCCACCACACTGGCCAGTATCACAAAGGCCTGCAACCAGTTCTGAAAAGTGCGAGGAATAAGGCGATAACGCCGCCGTTCTTCCTCGTCCTTCTTGCTCTCATCCGGTTTAACCCGATCCAGATTAAACTTTTCCAATGGAAGCAATGAGAATATTTCAACATATTCATCCTTCCATATTTTTTCCCTGGTCTCCTGCTTCAGATGCGCCCCCAACGGTCCATCAAAGCAGACATACACTTCCCCTCTCGCCTTGTCATCTAATCGAACAGTGTCCACTGCAGCCACCACCGGCTCACCAACCACATTGCCACTAGCAACCCCTCCAACCGCAGGAGTCACAACCTCCTGCCCCGTCGCTCCCTGCCACACCATGCTAGGGCCCCCCACAGGGGCAAACAAACCCCTGACCAACCTCAACAACTCAGCTGCCACACTGCCGTCACCCGTCACCGCATTCATGACCTGCCCACCACTCGGGCCACCAAGCAAACCACTCGTACCACCAACCACATTCACGCCCTGCACGCCATCCATATCACCAGACACACCATCCATAGCCAAACCAGGTGTACGAGAAATAGGAAAAACCGTGGTCTTACCAGGCTGACTCCGAGAAGATCCCGAAACAGCCGTCACACGTCCTCCGCGTCGCACTCCAGCCGCTTCGCCGACCTCCACGATCTGGTCCTCGGTGTCGTCCTCCGCGACGTCCTCCTCCAAGGTGGCCTCATCCTCCTCACTGGACCCAGGCCCAGGGAGCCCGCCGTCCGGCAGACTCGACCTTAGGCCCCGTCCGCCCGCAGCACCATCCATCCTCCGCGCCGTCCGCGACGATCCAGACGCTGGCGCCGCCATGTAATCACCGCCTGGGGCATGCCGTCCGGCATCCCCGCGTGCTCCAGCTGATCCCGACGCCGTCCCATCGCTGTCCATCCTCTGTGATCCAAGGCCGGGCCCCGCTGATCCGGGCCGTCTCTGTACGGACTCCCCCGCCGACACTGGGACCCCATGCTCCTGCATAGGCCCCGCTCTGTTCCTGGCCCTTGCTGCCGCTGCCACTGCGGCCTCATCCGTGCCCTGCGATCCCGCTGGCCCACGCAACCCAGCTGGCCCCCGTGACCCCGCTGGCACATGCGACCCCGCCGGCCCACGCGACCCCGCCGACCCACGCGACCGCGCCGGCCCACGCAACCGCGCCGGCCCACGCGACCGCGGCGGGTCAGGTGACCACACTGGGTCAGGCAAGCCTGCCGGATCGCGGGGACGCGCCGGGACGGGTGAGTACGCGGGGTCACATGACCGCGCCAGGTCAGGTGACCGCGCCAGGTCAGGTGACCGCGCCAAGTCAGGTGACCGCGCCGCCCCACGTGACCGCGCCACCCCACGTGACCGCGCCGCCCCACGTGACCCCGCCGACCCACGTGACCGCGCCGGCCCACGAGACCGCGGCGGGTCAGGTGAGCGCGCCGGGTCAGGTGAGCCCGCCGGAGCACAAGGGGACGCCGGGCCATGCGAGCGCAGCGGGGCACGTGACCGCGCCGGGTCAGGTGACCGCGCCGGGTCAGGTGACCGCGCCGGGTCACGCGGCCGCGACGCGCGCGTCACTGCCGTGCGCCGCGAACCGGAAGAGGAGGGGAGGCCGGCCATGTCGCTCACCGCCCCGCTGCCTTGGTGCCCGCGGCCCGACTTCCGGCCGGGGCCTCGCGACGTCCCGGCTCCCGGATCCACCGCCGCACGTCCACTTGGGCTCCGTCTCCGCTGCCGGCTCCTCAGCGTCATCTCAGGGCTGAGGCGCTCCGGAGGCCGCGTTCTTCGCTGCCGCTTCGGAGGCAGGGGGGTCCCATCTTCCTCACCGACGCCGGACCATCGCTGGAGCTGTTCGTCCATCCACCGCTGTCCACGCTGCTCCGCCATCCTCTTCATCTGTGCCATGAAGTCCTCCATCTTCGGGATCCAGTCACAACGATTACAGTCACCGTCCAGGTAGGAATGGCCCACCCCCCCTCTGACCTGCCCTATATACTACCCCCTATAGCACCACCCCCTGACCAATCACACTGACCCCTGATCCTAGCTGCCCCTTAGCACCCACCCCCAAATTTCGCGCCCAAACTGACTTCTCCATTAACCCCTTATTAACCCTATGGCCTGGCATCCCTCCTAGTCATGTAGCCCTCCCTTGAGCCCCTTCGGGTCAGCAGTCCGGGCTCTTCCTTTATCTCTCATTATTCTGGCATTTGGCAAATATAAATAATTTTGGTTCCTAATTGACCTAAAGCAGTAAAGATTTATAATAATTTCATGTCAGATAGTGAGGAACACATGCATCTGTGTCTTTTTAGATAGTGTGTGTAAACTTCTGGTTTCAACTGTAGGTTTACAGAAATCCTTGTCTCTTTATGTAATCGTATGATGATGTTGCGATCAGGGATCTGTAGGGCCCATAACATTCCAGGACTCCTTGTTCTTTTTTTTTTTTTTTTGCTGAGTATAGTTCTTGATTACATTGACTGTATGTTTAGAGTTTTTGTCCCACTGAAGAATACATTTGCAGTTAGTTGTGTACCGGATGGTATTACGTTATGGAATAGTATCTGCCTGCATTTCTTAGCATTGAGGACATTAATCCTGACCAAATCCGTAACCTCATTTGCTGAAATACAGCCCCAGACTTGCAAGTACCCTCCACCATACTTTACGTTTGCCTGTAGTCACTCATTATTGTCCCGCACTCCAGCCTGTTGGCCTACAAATGCCCTCTTTTACAGTTTCAAATTTTCACTCGTCAGTCCTGAGCACCTGCTGCCATTTTTCTGCACAGCAATTCTTATATTTTTATTCATAGTTGAGCCGCTTGGCGTTGTTATCATGTCAATTATATTTTTGCCAGTAATTCTTCCATTTTGACCACTTCTTGATAGATTTGGATAAAGAGTAGATGGTTATAGCTGAATTCCTTTGGTTGCTGCCCATTCTGAGTTGATGGCACTGCTGGACATCAGATTTCAAAAGGAAGTAATCTTGATGTACCTTTCATCTGCTGCACTAAGTTTCCTTGGCTGACCACTATATCTAAAGTCACTAACATTGACAAATTCATGGTGCAGCTTCAAAACAGCTTGAACAGCTCCTCATGAAGCCCAAGTCTGCTTTGAAATCTTTGCCTGGGAGTCATCTTACAGATGCAGTATAATATAATATATACCTTTTTGTTTGGTTGCTGTGCTCAATCTTGTCATGGTGTATGACCTGTGACATGAAACTCTTCTATAACCTCACCTTTGTAATAGTATTAGGCTGTTGCTTACCCACTTTGCCTACTCCAAAGTGCTGTTTCACCTAATTACTGTGTTTCAACCTACATACTGTATCATCACCTATTTGGTGTAATTGGTTACTCCACATGTACCTAGAAGAATTGATGCTATTTTCAATACGAACTGTGGTTGCATTTTATTGATTGCTATTACCACTTCTGTTAATAAAAGCATTTACTTCATTTGATCTACGGCTGCCTAAAACTTTTGCACAGTTCTGTTCATGAATAACAACTGTTCAGAATATAGTAGAAATTCTTATTGCATTTCTTCTTCTGTAAATACCTAATGTTAGATCCAATCAAGTCACATTTGTAATGAAAAAATTGAAATATTCACTCGGATTTTTATTAAAGATCATATGCAGTCCTTAATTAATTCACAAGATTAATATTTGCTTAAAAAATATTCCCGGGTGGTAGTAGTTATAATGTTTACATAAGCCTGCAGATTCGTGTTCGCCTGTTGCTCCATATTATGTTTTCTATTAAATATATTCTTCCACAGCTATTTGGACAAGTCAACACAATGAGCAGAGTATGAATCAACCAATTAACCTTTTCTTCCTGAGGTTTTCACAATGCTTGCTTTATGTTACAATGTTTTCAGGCCTGAAATGACATTTAAGGACATTTTTTTGCATATTTAAAGGCCAATGGTTTATAATATTTAACATAATATTACTAAATGTTCTTGCTAGATCTTAATTGCCTGTCAGTAGAGTCTTTATGTACTAGAACGTATGTGACTGGTTTGTAAAGGAGTTGTAAAGGGTGCAGCCGGGCCTCTTAATACAGGCCGTTCGTAGTGGAGTTTCTGTCCCTTGTGTGCTGCAGTGAGTAGTGTCCGAGTAACCCGCCTAATCTAATAGTAAGGGCGTGGTAATAGGTTGCTGGCTGGACACCATGCGCATACGAGTGTGAACAGCGCCCTATGCACGTCACTATTGTGCAATTTACTTTGCACCTGTGAAGTGTCCATCTTGTTGAGAGGTTTGTCTGCATCCTGTGGTGCAATAGATGTGTTGGCCTGGGCTAACTGGACTGGTTGCCCTCTTTTCTGCTGTGAATATTTGTAAATTTTAGCTTAAATGTAATAGATCCATATACAGTGGGTACAGAAAGTATTCAGACCCCTTTTACATTTTTTCACCGTTTGTTTCATTGCAGCCATTTGGTAAATTCAAAAAAGTTCTTTTTTTCTCATTAATGTACACTCTGCACCCCATCTTGACAGAAATAAAACAGATATGTAGTAGACATTTTTCAAATTTTTTAAACCAGAAAAACTGAAATATCACATGGTTATAAGTATTCAGACCCTTTGCTCAGTATTGAGTAGAAACACCCTTTTAAGCTAGTACAGCCATGAATCTTTTTGGGATCCTAGATTTGGGGATCCTCTGCCATCCTTCCTTGCAGATCCTCACCAGTTCTGTCAAGTTAGATGGTAAATGTTGGTGAACAGCCATTTTCAGGTCCCTCCAGAGATGCTCAATTGAGTTTAGGTCAGGGCTCTGGCTGGGCCAGTCAAAAATGGTCACAGAGTTGTTCTGAAGCCACTCCTTTGTTATTTTAGCTGTGTGCTTATGGTCATTATCTTGTTGGAAGGTGAACCTTCAGCCAAGTCTAAAGGGTACTTTACACACAACGATATTGCTAACGATATATCGTCGAGGTCACGGTGTTCGTGACGCACATCCAGCGCCGTTAGCGATATCGTGTGTGACTAAAAGGAGCGACGATCAATGATCGCAAAAATGTCAAAAATCGTTGATCGCTGACATGTCGCTCCTTATAATATCGTTGGTGGTGCATGACGCAGGTTGTTCGTTGTTCCTGCGGCATCACACATCGCTATGTGTGACACCACAGGAACGACGAACATCTCCTTACCTGCGTCCACCGGCAATGAAGAAGGAAGGAGGTGGGCGGGATGTTCAGCCCGCTCATCTCCGCCCCTCCTCTGCTATTGGGCGGCCGCTTAGTAACGCCGCACGAACCTCCCCCTTAAAGGAGAGATTGTTCGGTGTCTCTAGCGACGTCGCTAAGCAGGTATGTGCGTGTGACGCTACTGTAGCGATATTGTTTGCTACGGCAGCGATCACCCCCATGGCAAAACATCGTCGTGGGCGGGTGCTATCGCGCACGACATTGCTAGCTATCGCTAGCGATGTCGCAGCGTGTAAACCACCTTTAAGGTCCAGAGCACTCTGGAAGAGGTTTTCTTCCAGGATATCTCTGTGCTTGGCCGCATTCATCTTTCCTTTAATTGCAACCAGTTGTCCTGTCCCTGCAGCTCAAAAATCCCCCCATAGCTTGATGCTGTAACTACTATGTTTCACTGTTGGGATTGTACTGGGCAGGTGATGAGCAGTGTCTAATTTTCTCCACACAAACCACATAATTATCACCAAAACGTTCTATCTTCATCTCATCAGACCAGAGAATCTTATTTCTCATAGTCTGGGAGTCCTTCATGTGTTTTTTTGCAAACTCTATGCGGGCTTTCATATGTCTTGCACTGAGGAGAGGCTTCCGTCGGGCCACTCTGCCATAAAGGCTCGACTGGTGGAGGGCTGCAGTGATAGTTGACTTTGTGGAACTTTCTCCCATCTCCCTACTGCATCTCTGGAGCTCAGCCACAGTGATCTCGGGGTTCTTCTTTACCTCTCTCACCAAGGCTCTTATCCCATGATTGCTCAGTTTGGCTGGATGGCCAGGTCTAGGAAAAGTTCTAGTGGTCCTTAACTTCTTCCATTTAAGTATTATGGAGGCCACTGTGCTCTTAGGCACCCTGAGTACTGCAGAAATTATTTTGTAAGCTTGGCCAGATCTGTGCCTTGCCAAAATTCTATTTCTCAGCTCCTTGAGCAGTTCCTTTGACCTCATGATTCTCATTGGTCTGACATGCCCTGTGAGCTGTGATATTTCAGTTTTTCTTGTTTAAAACTTTTTCTGTTTTTTATGTCAAGATTGGGGTGCAGAGTGTACATTAATGGGAAAAAAATGAACTTTTTTGAATTTACCAAATGGCTGCAATGAAAAAAAGAGTGACAAATTTAAAGGGGTCTGAATACTTTATGTACCCACTGTATAAGGTTTGGATATTCGGTACACTTTTTTTTTCAGTTATAGCATATTGCATACTGTCCCCTGTCTTTTTTTGTTTTACTTGCTACCAGTACGCCTTGCATTTGGCCCAGATATTTTTATTTAGCAGATGACTGCAAGAGGAGTTTTACCTGTTGGGCTCCCATTTTTTTTTTAGACAATGTGGAAGGAGAGTTCTTAAGGGCACTTTACACACTGCGACATCGCTAGCGATCTCATTAGCGATGTGAAATTCTAGATCGCAAGTGCGATCTTTTGAGATCGCACATGCGTAAAATGACCTATGTGCGACCTCGAAAGATCGCACTTGCGATCTAGAATTTCACATCGCTAATGAGATCGCTAGCGATGTCGCAGTGTGTAAAGTACCCTTTAGGCTATGTGCGTACGTTGCGTAAATACATGCAGTTACGCTGCGCTTTGTAGCGCAGCGTAACTGCATGCGTCCTGTGTCCCCTGCACAATCTATGGAGATTGTGCAGGGGCCGTGCGCACGTGGCGTCTTAGAGCGCATCGCTTCGGCTGCTGCCCGAAGCGCTGCGTTCTAAGAAGTGATATGTCACTTCTTCCGTGCACTTTGCCGGCAGCCCCTGCTCTGTCTATGGCAGGAGCTGCAGGCAGAGTGCATGGAATCGTCTTTTATCTTTTTTTCTCTACGGGCATTTTCTGCAGCGATTTGAAGCCCACGTGTGCTCTTCAGATCGCTGCAGAAATTTCTGCAGGGCTAGTACGCAACGTGCGCACATAGCCTTAGCTCCCTTCTCTTGGTGTTGATGCAGTGTGGTGGCCATTGTTACTGTGGAGTGGTGTGACATGAAGCCATGGGGGCTTTGCCTTGCAGTATGGGTGCTTTGACTTAACTGGGTCACCCCCTTGCTGGTGTGGCCATTGCTTGGACAGTGTGCACCTTTAGGGACCCACTAAGTTGATCTACGTGACTTGTCAGTTTCCTACATTTTTGCTTAATCGCATTAGATTAATGTGTGAGTTTTGAATATTCAGTCCATGTCTTTTTTCTAGAGAATATTTATTGTGCATTCAGCCCTTGCTGTAATAATAGTAAAGTAGCTGCAAAATAATCTGTAGTAACAGTGCTAGTGTCATACATGGGAAAGGGGGTAGCCAAAATATGGAGTGATTTATTTGCAACAGTATTAAAATGTGGTAGAAGAAATAGCAGCAACGCTGAGGAATGGCGGCAGTACTAGTGGTATATATGAATGTAGCAGTATGTAGATAATATCTTGGTGTAGGGTACATGTGTGGCAGGCCCCCTCTTCACGACTTGAGAATACTAGTTTAGATGTCTTGGTTATTAAACGTTATAAAATTAATCAAATAAATGGGCCTTAGGTAGATGGGATCATTGCTGAGCTGCGTAAAAGATATTGAGGGGGCAAAACACTAAAGGGTGCTTTACACGCTGCGACATCGCTACCGATATATCGTCGGGGTCACGTCGTTAGTGACGCACATCCGGCGCCGGTAGCGACATCGCAGCGTGTGACACAAATGAGCGACAATCAACGAGCACAAAAACAGGAATAATCGTTGCTCGTTGACACGTCGTTCATTTCCTTAATATCGTTGCTGCTGCAGGTACGATGTTGTTCGGCGTTCCTGCGGCATCACACACCGCTATGTGTGACACCACAGGAACGACGAACATCTCCTTACCTGCGTCCACCGGCAATGCGGAAGGAAGGAGGTGGGCGGGATGTTACTTCTATTGGCCGGCCGCTTAGTGACGCCGCAGTGACGTCGCTATGACGCCGAACGCACCTCACCCTTGAGGGAGGGATTGTTCGGCGGTCACAGCGACGTCGCTGACGAGGTATGTTCGTGTGACGCTGCCGTAGCGATAATGTTCGCTACGGCAGCGCTCACCACATATCGCACGTACAAACGCTAGCGATATCACAGCGTGTAAAGCACCCTTAAATCAACATAGCGTCCCCTTTATCAATGGGGGTCCCACCAATCCTCAAAATTAAGTGATATAATATCTCAATGGAACTAACCCCTTTTTGAGACAACCATTTAAAAGGGTTTTTGGGGGGAAGAGAAATTTCTACGGCCACCCTATGGGAATATAGCTTGCCAAATCATGAGTGGGCAATGAGCACAATGTCAGGATTCTCCTTTATTTCCAGCGTGAGTAGATGGTGACGTGACAAAAAGTATATTATTTGCATACCAACTAGATTCCTGTGCGCTTCACTCAGTGTTCTGCAATGGTCACGTGTTACTTGTGGTAAATCTGCCAACTAGATTTTTAACTGTTTTTATCAATTTGTCTTAAAATATGAGGTCAGGTGATCATCCACTCCTGCCTGGGGTTGAGGAATCTTAGCAGTTGCGCACATTGCTCACTTGTCACGATTCGACAATCTGCAGTCACATTGAGTGATTGCAAAAAACCTTTTTAGGGTATGTGCCCCTAATGCCTTTTTGCAGACAGGTCCACTTAGGAGCTCGCCTGAAAGAGCCCTAAAGAAACAAAAGGGTGAACATTACAAAGACAAAAGGACTGGCTGTTCATATGTTTAGCGCATTTGAGTTTCTCTTAATCGCTTCCGGCTTCCAAAGCCGCAGAGTGGTTATAAAAAGTGTCCTGAACGCTCTTCTGCCAGCTTCGAATTGAAAGTCATTCACTGTACATAGTGTTTAAAAAAATGACACAGAGGACGTCAAAAAAGGTGACTTCTGGAAAAACGCTGCCATCGATTTCCCAAAGCATTTTCTGCTATAAAAATTGAGCAGGTATGGCAAATCTAACAGACCTCGTGTGCACATAACCTTAAAGCAAAAAGTATTTCACATCACCTGAGATTTCTTTGGTCTGTTAGTGTGGAATAGTAAGTGGAGATTCAACCACCATTAACTCTTAAAGGGAACCTGTCAGGTGCAATATGCACCCAGAACCACAAGCAGTTCTGGGTGCATATTGCTAATCCCTGCCTAGCAGTCCCAGCCTATACTAGCATACATAAAGAAATCTTTAGAAACAGTATTTCTAAAGATCCTTCATTATATGCTAATGAGACCAGCGACTAGTCACAAGGGTGTTCCCTTGGCTAGTTGGCCCCCTTAGCATATAAGCACACCCCTGTGGGCGTCCTAACATGCTAATGAATGCGCAGAGTGAGAGGCATAATCACGGTCACCTCTACTGCCACTGTGCCCGATGCTGGATTTTGGCTCACTGCGCGTGATTCCCTGATTTCCGGTCATGTGCAATATGAAGCCGGGTGTACGAGTCCTGGCTTCAAACTGGTGTAGTGCGCATAATTCGAAGTGCTGGGGACTTCTGATCATGTGCACTGACCCTATGCCCAGCGATCTGAGAGGATGCAACAGACCTACAGGTAAGGTACACGCGTCACTGTCGATGATGACGCTGGACAGTGGACATTGAATAGCATGTTAGCACACCTCTGTGGGCGTGTTGCCATACTAAGAGTGCAGAATAAGTGCATCAATTAATTCCCTTGCGACTAATCCCCTCGCTCATTAGCATATCAAATGATTTTTAGAAATACTTTTTCTAAAAATCCCTTTATCTATGCTAGTGTATACAGGGACAGTTAGGCAGGGATTAGTAATATACACCCAGAACTGCTCATGGTTTAGGGGTACATATTGCCCCTGACAGGTTACCTTTAAGGTGAAGGTTGTCAGTTGTAAATTTTGCCTGCAGGGCGCAACAGATGGATCATTTATGAATTATATATATAAATTATGTATTAAAAATTTGTTTTGCATTTATGGATTGTTGTCTCGCGCCATCTTGTTCCCATAATAGTAGGTAATACGTTTCTGCCAATTCATGATCGTCCCCCACATTCATTGTAACTTTTCAGTACAGTCGGCCATACGTGCTTGTAATATTTCGACCTAGATCACAAGAATTACCTAAATTCATGAAAGATACTTGGAAGCTGAATGACTATTGGATATATTACATCAAATCTGGAAATGTTTTAATTCCTCTGTTTTAGGCAGCTAGATTGGTAAAGAAAGAACACACCAGATACATCTATTACTCATTAGCTGTATGTTTAAGGCCTACATTTTGCTGTTATTCTGAATCCTTATATTAATCATAACTATTTTATTGCCAGCTTTATCACTGCTCCTTTGCAATGTCATTATTTTTCAGTAGAAAATTCAGTGGAATAATCTATATTGTCACAGTTTACAAGACCAGTGAGTCCCTCTAGGCTATTGGCTGTGTACACTGCTCCTCCATCACTGTCAATGGGAAAGATGGACGACTTCTTTTGCTTTATATATGGTTTTTCTGTTTTTCTTTTTTTGTGGGGTATAGATTACATTTAAAATAAAAATATTTATTGTGTACGTGTTTCCATTCAAGTTTATGATCTAATTGCAGAGAGTGGATTGAGTAGTACATTGGTGCTGGTGAGCTCTAACATATATTTATTCTTTTACTAGCTCTAGTACCCGGGCGTTGCCCGGGATAGTAACTGTCTCTCTGTCTCTCTCCCAGTCTCTGTTTGTGTGTCGCTGTCTGTCTGTGTCTCTGTCTGTGCCTTTTTTTGTCTGTCTGTGTCTATGTCTCTGTCTGTATTTGTATCAGTCTGTCGCCATCTCTGTGTCTGTCTGTCTCTCTCTTTCTCTCTGTCTGTCTGTTCCTATGTGTGTGTCTGTCTGTCTCTCTCTCTCTTTCCACGTCTGTCTCTTTCCCAGTCTGTCTTTGTCTGTCTCTTTCCCCGTCTGTCTCTTTCCCCGTCTGTCTCTTTCCCCGTCTGTCTCTTTCCAGGTTTGTCTCTTTCCAGGTATGTCTCTTTCCAGGTATGTCTCTTTCCAGGTCTGTCTCTTTCCAGGTCTGTCTCTTTCCAGGTCTGTCTCTCTTTCCAGGTCTGTCTCTTTCCAAGTCTGTCTCTTTCCAGGTCTGTCTCTTTCCAGGTCTGTCTCTTTCCAGGTATGTCTCTTTCCAGGTCTGTCTCTTTCCAGGTCTGTCTCTTTCCAGGTCTTTTTTTTTTTCAGGTCTGTTTCTGTCCAGGTCTGTCTGTTTGTCCGTCTGTCTCTTTGCCCGTCGGTCTCTTTGCCCGTCTGTCTCTTTGCCGGGTTGTCTCTTTGCCGGGTTATCTCTTTGCCCTTCTGTCCCTTTGCCGGGCTGTCTCTTTGCCGGGCTCTCTCTTTGCCAGGCTCTCTCTTTGCCCGTCTGTCTCTTTGCCCGGCTGTCTCTTTGCCCGGTCTGTCTCTTTGCCCGGTCTGTCTCTTTGCCCGGTCTGTCTCTTTGCCCGGTATGTCTCTTTTCCAGGTCTGTCTCTTTCCAGGTCTGTCTCTTTCCAGGTCTGTCTCTTTTCCAGGTCTGTCTCTTTTCCAGGTCTGTCTCTTTTCCAGGTCTGTCTCTTTCCAGGTCTGTCTCTTTCCAGGTCTGTCTCTTTGCTTGTCTGTCTCTTTACCCGTCTGTCTTTGTCTGGCAGTTTTTTTACCCGGCTATCTCTTTCCAGGGCTGTCTCTTTCCAGGGCTGTCTCTTTCCCGCTCTGTTTCTTTCAAGGGCTGTCTCTTTGCCCGGCTGTCTCTTTGCCCGGCTGTCTCTTTGCCCGGTCTGTTTCTTTGCCCGGTCTGTCTCTTTGCCCGGTCTGTCTCTTTGCCCGGTCTGTCTCTTTGCCCGGTCTGTCTCTTTGCCCGGTCTGTCTCTTTGCCCGGTCTGTCTCTTTCCAGGTCTGTCTCTTTCCAGGTCTGTGTCTTTTGTCTCTCTTGTCTCTCTCTATCTGTCTCACCACCGACATCTTATTACCTCACACAGAAGCTTCTTATACTAACAGTTTATTTTGTTCCTATAGCAACCATTGACAATTGCTATTATTAGCCTGCAGCTCCCACCTATTCAGTTTACAGGAGGCAGGATTTTTGACAGTAACTGTAAAGCGCGGGGTTAATTTTTCCCGTTAAAACATAGTCTATGACGTTCCCTCGGTCACGTGGGGCGTCTGTGCAAAATTTCATGATTGTAAATGCGACGGTGCAAATTCCTTTAGCGGACATACAGAACACACACACACATACATACACACATACATACATACATACATACACACACTGAGCTTTATATATTAGATTAGCGTAAAGGAAACCTGTTAGGGTACTTTCACACTTGCGTTGTGCGGCATTCGTTGCAATCCGCTGCCTTGAGGAATTACGGTAACCGTTGCAGGAATCCATTTATTCCTCATAAGCTTCTATTAAGGGCAGATTGCAGTGGATGGTCATGCGTTGAATTCGCCCTGCGGCGCATCAGTCATTTTGTCAGTGACCGTCAGTGACCATCGGGCGGAAGGAATGCGCAATGTAACGTTTTTTGTTTGAGTAAAAAACGCACTCGGCAGGATTCCGTCGTGATCCGTTAAGAAGCATAATGAATATCTATGGTGCTGGATTCCATCGCCATGCATTTTGCGACGGATTCCAGTGCAGGTTTTCGTCACGTTCTACTGAGCATGCTCAGCATTTCCAGCAGAACGTTCTAAATACTTTAAAAGCACTCCTGGTCTCTCTCTCTGTCTGTCGGTCTCTCTTTCTGTCGGTCGGTCTCTCTCTCTCTATCGGTTGGTCTCTCTCGGTCTCTATCTCTCTCTGTTGGTCGGTCTCTCCCTCTCACCCCTTCTTTCATACTTTCTGATCATCGGCGCGGCACTGCACAGCTGTCACACTGCTCTGGCGGCTTCTCCTGCTTTTAAAATTCCGGCCACTCATTATTCCATCTCGTATACTCTGCTTCCCCCGCCAACCGGCGCCTATGATTGATTGCAGTCAGACCCGCCCCCACGCTGAGTGACAGCTGTCTCACTGCAACCAAAATTTATTTTTTATTATTTAAAATAAATAAATAATAAAAAAAGAAAACGATGTGCGGCCCCCCCAATTTTGATACCAGCCAAGATAAAGCCACACGGCTGAAGGCTGGTATTCTCAGGATGGGGAGCGCCACATTATAGTGAGCCCCCCAGCCTAAAAATATCAGCCAGCAGCCGCCTGGAATTGCTTCATCCATTAGATACGACAGTCTCGGGACTCTACCCGGCTCATCCCGAATTGCCCTGGTGCGGTGGCAATCGGGGAAATAAGGAGTTAATGGCAGCCCATAGCTGCCACTAAGTCCTAGGTTAATCATGCCAGTTGTCTATGAGACACCTTCCATGATTAATCTGTAGTGAAAGTACCATAAATAAACACAAACACCGAAAAATCCTTTATTTGAATTAAAAGACAAAAAAACCCGCATTCGCCACTTTATTAATCCCCAAATACCCCTCCAGGTCCGACGTAATCCATACGAGGTCACACGACTCTTTCAGCTGTGCTCCATCGGAAGCTGACAGGAGCGGCCGTAGAGCACCAACGCTCTCTGTCAGCTCCACGCAGCAACTGAAGTGAGTTGCACGATCAGCAGACACGTCACTCAGGTAGTGCCTGCGTGTGTGCAGTGATGATGGGGGCTGTAGTGCCGGTGTGTGCAGTGATAATGGGGGCGATAGTGCCGGCATGTGTGCGGCGATGATTGGGGCGGTGGTGCCGGCGTGTGTGCGGTAATGATGGGGCCGGTAGTGTCGGCGTGTGTGCTGTGATGATGGGGGCGGTAGTTCCGGTGTGTGTGCGGTGATGATAGGGGCTGTAGTGCCGATGTGTGCGGTGATGACAGGTGCGGGAGTGCCGGTGTGTGCTGTGATGATGGGGTCTCTCTCTCAAAGAAATCTAAAAGAATGCAACACCTTATTTCACAGGAATCCGTTGCCTTTATTATCACACTAATAACAACACATCAGTCACATGCGTCACACAACGCATTGTGACGGATGCCGCACAATGCAAGTGTGAAAGTACTCTTACCTGCAACTGCAAAAATACCATACACCTTCATATATACTGGTGAGCTGCAGGTGAAAAGCATTTTATTGGGAATCTGTTACCAGGATTTTTCTAACTAATCTGAGAGCAACATGATATAGAGCCAAAGGCTCTGAATCCAGTGATGTGTCGCTTACTGATGTGCTTGCTACATTTTTTAGGAAATCATTGTTTTATCAGCAGGAGATTATCATTAGAAGACTAGTAGACAAGCTGCCAGGTGGTCCAAGTGCACCCCCTAACACTGATCGGCAGCTTTTTGTAGAAGACAGGTTCTCTTTAGAGGAAATGTATCACCAGTAGAGACTTTTGAAAAAGTTTAGTTTGGGTCCAAACTTGACCTGAACCCCAATGGAAGTCACGAATTGGCAGTTCAGGTCTCCACCCACATGCAGCCAGCTATAAACAGATCACTTCCAGGGGAGAGATTGGGGGATTTTTCCATTTTCGAGTGCCAGAAACACACAGTGGTGACAGCTGACACAGGTTCTCGCATCACTGTTGGTGATGCTGCATAAAATGGCATGTTTGCATGTCCCTGTGGGTGTGCTAACATGCTAAGAGGGCGGAATGTGCACAGGAACTAACGCCCTTGCAACTAGTCCCTGGCCTCATTAGCATATCATAATGGATCTTATGAAATACTTTATCTATGCTAGTGTATACAGGGTAGGTTAGGCAGGGATTAGCAACATGCACCCAGAACTGCTCGTGGTTCTGGGTGCATATTGCACCTGACAGGTTCCTTTTAAGTAAAATAATGAAAGTTCAGTGTTCAGGTTACCATGTAATTATTAAATGGGATCTGATAAGACAGAGGCCTTACAGATGATGCCATTTTATATACTCAGAAAATGAGTTTAATGGATGTGATAACGTGTACATCCGAATGGATCAGAAATATGCACTTGTTTGTGTGTAAATACATTCCCATGAACTAGCTCATTCACTTTCATTGGTTTGGCATAAGGATCAAGATCACACTCAGAAAGAGCCTTGATTCTTGTATGTTGCTTGTTGGGGCGACATGGTGGCTCAGTGGTTAGCACTGGGGTCCTGGGTTCAAATCCATCCAAGGACAACATCTGCAAGGAGTTTGTATGTTCTTCCCGTGTTTGCATGGGTTTCTTCCTGATACTCCAGTTTCCTCCTACACTCCAAAAACATACAGATAGGGAGCCCCCAAGTGTTGCCAATGTATGTAAAGTTCTGTGGAATTAATAGCATATAAATGAATAAATATTATTATTGCTTACAAATACTTGACTATGCTATACGGATTTCCTGCTGTGAGTCGTTATGATTTGCCTATTAAGGATAAATGTAAACGCCACAAATTTGTTGCAAAAAAAGTTCTGTGACTGTCCCATCAATCGAAATCGGGATATACCGTGTTTTTCCAAAAATAAGACCTCCCCCAAAAATAAGCCCTAGCAGGGATTTTCAGCATTTTCGGAGAAAGGCTTAAATATAAGCCCTCCCCCGAAAATAATGTGTGTATCTGTAATCGGCTGTGTGTGCCTGTGATCGGATGTGTGTATCTGTGATCGGCTGTGTGTGCCTGTGATCGGATGTGTGTATCTGTGATCAGCTGTGTGTGCCTGTGATCGGATGTGTGTGTCTGTGATCGTCTGTGTGTGCCTGCGATCGGATGTGTGTATCTGTGATTGGCTGTGTGTGCCTGCGATCGGATGTGTGTATCTGTGATCGGATGTGTGTGCCTGCGATCTGCTGTGTGTGATCTGCTGTGTATATCTGCGATCTGCTGTGTGTGTGTGATCTGCTGTGTGTGTGTAATCTGCTGTGTGAGCGTGTGTGATCTGCTGTGTGTGTGAGTGATCTGCTGTGTGTGCCTGCGATCTGCTGTGTGTGGCAGCTAGCAGCAGGGTAGGACGGCGTGCAGCACCGACCGGAGATCACAGGAGGACCTTGGAACCATGCAGATGTTCTGGTCTTGTGAGTATGAGTCTCCTGGGAAGTGGAGGGGGTCTGCTTTTTTGGGGGGTAAACTTACCCCCAACCGTGTTTCTCCAAGAATAAGACCTCCTCCAAATATAAGCCCTAGTGCTTTTTTGGAGGGCAAAAAAAATATAAGACAGTGTCTTATTTTTGGAAAAACACGGTGTATATATATATATATATATATATATATATATATATATATATATACAGTTAGGTCCAGAAATATTTGGACAGTGACACATTTTTCGCGAGTTGGGCTCTGCATGCCACCTCATTGGATTTGAAATGAAACCTCTACAACAGAATTCAAGTGCAGATTGTAACGTTTAATTTGAAGGTTTGAACAAAAATATCTGATAGAAATTGTAGGAATTGTACACATTTCTTTACAAACACTCCACATTTTAGGAGGTCAAAAGTAATTGGACAAATAAACCAAACCCAAACAAAATATTTTTATTTTTCAATATTTTGTTGCGAATCCTTTGGAGGCAATCACTGTCTTAAGTCTGGAACCCATGGACATCACCAAACGCTGGGTTTTCTCCTTCTTAATGCTTTGCCAGGCCTTTACAGCCGCAGCCTTCAGGTCTTGCTTGTTTGTGGGTCTTTCCGTCTTAAGTCTGGATTTGAGCAAGTGAAATGCATGCTCAATTGGGTTAAGATCTGGTGATTGACTTGACCATTGCAGAATGTTCCACTTTTTTGCACTCATGAACTCCTGGGTAGCTTTGGCTGTATGCTTGGGGTCATTGTCCATCTGTACTATGAAGCGCCGTCCGATCAACTTTGCGGCATTTGGCTGAATCTGGGCTGAAAGTATATCCCGGTACACTTCAGAATTCATCCGGCTACTCTTGTCTGCTGTTATGTCATCAATAAACACAAGTGACCCAGTGCCATTGAAAGCCATGCATGCCCATGCCATCACGTTGCCTCCACCATGTTTTACAGAGGATGTGGTGTGCCTTGGATCATGTGCCGTTCCCTTTCTTCTCCAAACTTTTTTCTTCCCATCATTCTGGTACAGGTTGATCTTTGTCTCATCTGTCCATAGAATACTTTTCCAGAACTGAGCTGGCTTCATGAGGTGTTTTTCAGCAAATTTAACTCTGGCCTGTCTATTTTTGGAATTGATGAATGGATGAATGGTTTACATCTAGATGTGAACCCTTTGTATTTACTTTCATGGAGTCTTCTCTTTACTGTTGACTTAGAGACAGATACACCTACTTCACTGAGAGTGTTCTGGACTTTAGTTGATGTTGTGAACGGGTTCTTCTTCACCAAAGAAAGTATGCGGCGATCATCCACCACTGTTGTCATCCGTGGATGCCCAGGCCTTTTTGAGTTCCCAAGCTCACCAGTCAATTCCTTTTTTCTCAGAATGTACCCGACTGTTGATTTTGCTACTCCAAGCATGTCTGCTATCTCTCTGATGGATTTTTTCTTTTTTTTCAGCCTCAGGATGTTCTGCTTCACCTCAATTGAGAGTTCCTTAGACCGCATGTTGTCTGGTCACAGCAACAGCTTCCAAATGCAAAACCACACACCTGTAATCAACACCAGACCTTTTAACTACTTCATTGATTACAGGTTAACGAGGGTGACGCCTTCAGAGTTAATTGCAGCCCTTAGAGTCCCTTGTCCAATTACTTTTGGTCCCTTGAAAAAGAGGAGGCTATGCATTACAGAGCTATGATTCCTAAACCCTTTCTCCGATTTGGATGTGAAAACTCTCATATTGCAGCTGGGAGTGTGCACTTTCAGCCCATATTATATATATAATTGTATTTCTGAACATGTTTTTGTAAACAGCTAAAATAACAAAACTTGTGTCACTGTCCAAATATTTCTGGCCCTGACTGTATATATATATATATATATATATATATATACATATATATATACATATATACCGTGATACAGTGTCACTTGTGGTGGTTACACCTCCAAGATTGCATAAACGGAAGATTCACATGGATCATTTTGTGATAATGTAGACAGAATAAGTTAAATCAACAGCACAAAGCTTGTCAGTTCTTTATTTTAAATGTGATAAATAATAAACAATATATGACAGTTTTGCTACAGTTTGCATTTATCTGGTATGTGGACACTGTTAGTCTAAAGTGAAAATTAAAACTGGTCATCAGTGTTATGTTTCTCTATGACTTTCTTTGACATTTTCTGCAACTAGATTCTTTCTTTCCTCAATATAATTGACTATAAACCATCCAGTATCGGTAGCGTTTCCTTGATTCTCGCTAAAATTATCACAATGAATGGAATTGGTTATCACTTGCAGAAATTTCTGCAAATCATCTTCCATGTGTGATTATTAGATCGTAGCGAACCCACTGAAGTTCACGTTCAGCTGGTCTCGGTTCGTGACTCGGACTTGACCTGAACTTGATCCTGGAGTCCAAATCTTTTTAGAAGTCTCTGATAGGGCAGTTCGGGTCTCCGCCCACATACAGTCAGCCATAAACAGCATTTCCAGGGGAGAGAGGGTGGGTTTTTATTTTGGACACACTACATCTGAAAATGTTGTATTTACCCCTCCGTGAAAAGCATCCAGAGACTGCAAGCGGCTCCCATTGGACTGTGCACCGAGCGTACCCGAGCATAGCGATGCTCGATTGAGTGGTCAGCATAAGAAATAGCACACAAACTCGTTTTCTTTTTGATTTTTTTAAAGTCCGTGTTTGGGACAAACCCCGAACTTTAAACTTTGCTCATTTCTAGTGATAATCCCTTACAGTGAACCTTTCAATTTAATTTCTATATTAAGGGTGAAATCTGTGTTCAGTGAAGACAAAATGTAAATTAAATTACTGCTAATAGAAGATGATATGTGCTACTGATTAAAATGTTATGTAGAGGGTAGGTGAGAGGAGCTAGATGCAGAGGGAGGGAATTTGTGCAGAAGGACTGGCAAGAGGTAGAAGGAGAAGCTAAAAGAAGACCTTGTGTGGATTACATTGGACCTGGGTGTATCTGGGGTTAATAAACTGACGAAAGAGGATTTTATTTTGCATTTTTTTAAATAAACGATTTTTCGGTGTTTTGTGTTTATTTACTTTTACTTACAGATTAGTAATGGGGGGTCTTATGGATGCCTCCTACTATTAACCTAGGGCTTAGTGGCAGCTGTGAGCTGCCATTAACCTCTTATAGCTTGATTGCCACTGCACCAGGGCAATTGGGAAGAGCTTGGTAAAGTTCCAGGATTGTCACATCTAATGGATGCAACAATCCTGGGTGGCTGCAGGTTGCTATTGTTAGGCTGGAAGGGGTCCAATAAGCATGGGTCTCCCCAGCCTGAGAATACCAGTCCCCAGCCGTCGGGCTTCATCTTGGCTGGGTATCAAAATTGAGGAGGACTGCAAGACATTTTTTAAAATGATTTAATTAATAATTTAAAAAAAAAAAAAGCCACATACTGTGCATCTTATTTTGATTCACAGCCAAGATAACCGCATGGCTGGGGGCTGCAGCCTGTAGCCATATGCTTAATTTGTGCTGGGTATCATAATACAAGGAGACCCTATGCCAATTTATCTATTTTTATACCACAATACTGACTCGCAGACAGGGTCTGTGATTGCAAGCAGTCAGGCACAGTCACAGAGGCGGGGGGCGCATCTGACTGTAACCAGACACAGATGCCAGGACTGCCGGTGCGCAGGGAAAACAGTGAATATGTATGAAGGTAAATGAGCGGCCGCAGAAGAAAAGTGAGCGGCCTGGAATCTTTCATAGCCATGCCGGAGACTCGGTAAGTATAGCGCACTTGCTCTAATCTCCCTATCCCTTTTACCACCATTTGTAAGTGTCGGATTCTGGTCCCCATAGGCTTATATTATTTTTTAAGTCCGGTTAGTCACGCTGTTCCCAGATATCTGCTAGTTTGCCCATCACTAGTAGCAATCAGTTTTCACTGAATACAGATTTTTAAAATGAATGTTCAGTCCTGGCAGAGAAAGAAGCAGATTTTTGTGATAAGATATATTACAAAGGTTTTTTTTTTCATGTGTGCTATTGATTTATGAAATACAAATTAAAATAACAATTACTCTTGAAATCCGGCCTACCATTACTATCTTTTGCTTTACAGCACACATTTTGACGTAATTATTTGTAGTATAAAGACATGAATGTAACCTGGGCGCGGGCTAATATATTTTACCTTCACCTTAAGAGGTCTTCCAGGCAGGACCCTCCTCACTGTGCTGGATCCTAGGCACAATATGGAAGTTGTTCTGTATACTGAGAACTCTTTGAATACTCTAGTTGATCTATAAATAATGAGATTAATAAATGTATATTATTTTAAAAGTGGATTCTGTAACCTGAACCAAGCAAAGTTTGCAGAATAATAGTGATGGAAACTTCCCCATAGGTCTGTTAGATGAAGTATAGGCTGTTTGATGACCTTGTTTGACTAGATTGAACCTTTTCTTCTCTTTTTTTTTTTTAACAGAGTGCGCTTGAAGGAAAACTTAGCACATTGTTCAGACACCTGCATGCTGCAAGACAAACGCTGAGCATTATGTTAGCCCCGGGAAAAGACCCTTCACAATCGGCACATCACATACTTCCAACAGTTACATATTCCCGGTTAATAAATCATTTGACAAGATGTAATCAATCCTTAGAGGAATGTTGCATAGATTTGCTCACAATGACCCTCATTGTACCGTCTGCACCTTGGGTGAGTTGAATACCTAATGTTTTTTTCTATATGTCAGCTAAACATTTTTATGTACTATACATTTTATATATATATATATATATATATATATATATATATATATATATATATATATATATATATAAAAAATATATATATATACATGTGTGTATATATATATGTATATACTGTGTGTGTGTGTGTATATATATATATATAAATGTATATATAATGTATATTGTCCTGTGCATAACAATATGTTTTTCTTGATTGTCTACATGTTATATACAATGTTTACATAACAAAAGCTTTGGGTCTCCTTGAACTTGCTACGTGCACCAACATATAACTGAGGCATGGACTCCTGTGAATGTTACACACCTCCACTCACACTACAGCTTCAGTTCTATCCATCAGTTTTTTTTTGCGTATTGTTTAAATTAGGTTTTTGTGTTGTGTTTTGTTTTTTTTTAATTTTTGCTAATGCTTTTTTCCATATCACAATCTGTATTGAAAAAAAAAAAGTACACAAACCTTGGGATTTTCCCACGTTGACCATTTTTAGACCCATCTTTCTATCGTTTCCAAAAACAACTTGTGCATTAGCCACCATGAACAGACTCTGCCCCTATCTTTTGTAGAGAAGCATGTAATGAGCATGTGCAAAGGTCAGGGAGAGGAAGAGCAGTCATCTGTGACTCCACCTATTGTGATTGGTGGGTCCTGTGTTATCAGCTGTGTATAGAGGTGTTACCAGTAATTGCAATCCTGCCTCTGATGATAACGAAACTGCTATAAGCTCTTCCTGAAAGAACAGAAAGTATGAGTCTAAAAAAGCAGCAGAACAGATTACCGATTTTAGTTTTTTAACAAAGATCATAATTATTTAAACAAAATAAACAAAGATTGGGTTATCCTTTTCTGAAAAAAAACCCCCCATAAAACCAGCAATTTCCAGCCATTAAAAGGTATCAACCACTGAGGACTCTCAGTTCTTTTCAACAATTTTTTTATCTCTACTGGCTAACACGGTACAAAGATATATTTTACTTGCAGCAATTTCCTGTAAGACACCCGGAAAAGCATGTGACCAATGCAGCTAATTAATGGCGTGCAATCACCACATGGCATGTTACTGTCTCAGCATTGGCGGTGATACTAGTACTTGACATGGATTGACCGAATTGTCACATTCTGATTGACTTGACAGAAGGACTGGGACAAACACTGAAGCATCAATGATTGGTGTTTTACAGCATTTGCTAATGTTATTATTACAATCTTTTTATGTAGTGTTTTTCTTATAGAAACTTGATAACTTGCATGATACATATTGTTTTTTTTTTTAAAATTACACCTCATTAGACAAAATAAATACAGTCATGGGAAAGACTAAGTACACCCACTTTGAGGTTTTATGTATTTGGACATAAAAAAAAGACTTGTGAATCCTTACTTAACACGCACTGTGCTCTGTGAGAACTCTCCTTTGTCAGACCCTTATACTTAAGCCTTTTCAGAGTAAAGGGTACTTTACATGCTGCAATATCGATACCGATATCGCTAGCGATCGTACCCTCCCCGTCGGTTGTGCATCACGGGCAAATCACTGCCCGTGGCGCACAACATCGCTAACACCCATCACATGGACTTACCTTCCCTGCGACGTCGCTCTGGCCGACGAACCGCCTCCTTTCTAAGGGGGCGGTTCGTGCGGGGTCACAGCGACGTCACACGGCAGCCGTCCAATAGCAGAGGAGGGGCGGAGATGAGCGGTCATAACATCCCGCCCACCTCCTTCCTTCCTCATTGCCGGTGGACGGAGGTAAGGAGATGTTCGTCGCTCCTGCGGTGTCACACGTAGCCATGTGTGATGCCACAGGAACAAGGAACAACATCGCTACTGACCAGACAACGATTTTTGGTAAATAAACGGCCTCTCACATACAAACGATTTTTGCCTCTTTTGCGATTGTTTAAGGTCGCTCTAGCCTGTCACACTCTGTGATGTCGCTAACGACGCCGGATGTGGGTCACAAACACCGTGACCCTGACGATATATCGTTAGCGATGTCGCAGCGTGTAAATGGCCCTTTAGGCTTAAGAGGTGGTACACTAGTTAGTTTCCATAGGCACATCGATATTATGGTTAGAAACAAGGTTTCTCTCAAATACCTTGTGTTGCCAATAGTGCCTGTGAGCGGCGCTATTGTGCTCCACTCCTCTTCTTCACGTGACCCCCAGGGCTCTGTGACCTCTGATGTCTGATGATGTCACATCAACATCCTGTTAACCTGAAATCAGCACGGCCGGCCTCAGTCTTCCTGAGTCACTGGGCTGTGGGCTGCCTTTCACCGTTCATCACAGCGCAGCATCGCTCATGCTTGCCGCAAATGTAGGGAGGGATGGGAAGCATGGCACTTGGTGGCTGGGAGCAGATTTCCTTACGGATGTTTTCTATTTTCTCTGTAAAGTAGGAGTCCAGATCATCAGCACAAAGGTCTGTGATAGGGGCTTGCAGTTTAGGACTGAGGAGGATGTGACAGGTGTCAAAGACTTTTTTTGTATTGTTGGATAGTGAGAAGATCAGGGTGGTGAAGTAGGTCTGTTTGGTGAGGTGATGGGCAGTTATAGGTTCTTAGCATAGATTTATAGTGGATAAAGTTTTCTCATGTGTGAGTTTTCCTCCATAGGCGTTAGATACTCCGAGAGCATTGCTGGATAAATCGAGTTTGCGATGTGAGCCAGGGCTGTTTTACGCTCTGTGTGGAGGTTCTGAGGGTGAGGGGTGCTACTTGATCCAGAGTGCTTCTGAGAGTGTCATTGTAGTGATTCACAGCCAGATCAGGACAGGAAAAAGAGGAGATAGTGGACAGTGATGAATGTAGAGTCTGTAAGTGT